>NC_047104.1:129398173-129438173 GCF_902500255.1 Thalassophryne amazonica
CCATTTTGGGGTTCTTCCCCCCTCCACCCCCGCCATCTCTACTCATCTTCTCTACCTCCGTCCGTCGCTCTTACCCCGTCTCTGTTGGCCAGTAAAATGAAGAATACTCACTGTGGCTGTTATCTGGCGTGATGTAAAGCTGGGAGAAAACGATATCGTTCATACCTGAAACCCTCCACGTTTCTGTACCCTTTGAAAGTAGAATCATTATGTAAACATTAGATACACACAAATAACTGGTTTTTGACACCCGGTGGTGAGCACGAGGCCTCTTGATGCTCCACGGGCATCTTCGCTTAGACACGCCTTTCTCACTGAAAAATAAATCCCAAAAACTTCTTGTCCTGGTAGTTCATGTCATTTTTTGGCTCTGAGGTACTGTTATGGATTTGAACGATGTCGATGTGCAGCAACCAGAGGGTCGGACACTGGGGACAGAAGCCCAGGCTTGCTGGGCCTCCGGCTTCTCCTTTCTGCTGCAGCTGGCTGGTCTGCAGTACTTCCTCTGACCTCCATGGGGTGCTGTTCACACACTAATCCAGGCCACTTTTAAACACGTGAACAGGTAGCAGGACGTGTGTTTTTCCAACCTGATGGATGTGTCAGCGTGATAGCTTGTGTTAGCCCTTTGCTGACTGGCTCTCTTGTGTTACGTGGATCCCGCCCAGTCCTTTGGTTAAGGTCTACCACTGGCGACAGGGTGAGGGGTCAGGAGAGCTGGTGACCTCCAGGTGAGCGTTCACTTTCCAGCTGCTCTCCATAAGGTCTTCTTTTCATATTGTTGATGTGCGGTCAGCGCCATCTGACGAGGAGGAAACAGAATACAGGACTCAAACACAAATCAACATATGACAAAATACACAGCCTCTGTACCACTGAGCAGGTGTTTTTAATGCCATCACCTTCTTCTTTACTCATTTTCGACTATGAAATTGTACAGAGAGATGTTCTCAAGATTAAGAAAATCAAGCAAATTTCCCGGCTGCTCGGGATCTGCCAGGGGGGAACTAACGGCGGCTAAGCTACCTTGGTCCGCACCGACTACAGGGGCCTGGATAGCTGTAGAATTTCCACGGTGCGGAGCCGAGTCTCCAATGCCCAGCCTGGCCTCCAAAGCTACGAATAAGCTACACTATTACAAGTACCGTTACTGCTAAAGGAGGCCGAGGAATAACTAAACATTTCACACCCAGAGCAGAAAAGTGCGGGAGAGACAGGAGAAAGCCGCCATGCTAAAACCGCTAAGAGCTAGTAGCTACGCTAACCTAGCGGATTCCTAAAAACACGCAAAGTGAATAATGTGTAAATAATTTAGAGGTGATTCAGGCAGAAGGAGTGCTTTAGTTAAGGCACGTAAAGATTACACTGGGAAACAAATCGTAATCTAGATAAACTAGCTCAATCTAACTGCGCAGATTAAACAGCTAACAGATACAGAACAACACCGCTGTGCTCCGGAACAGGAAGTGATACAATACCGCAGTGAGAGCCAACCACCAGTCAAAAATGAGGTGGGCTTCATAGATAATTGGCAAAGCTTCTGGGGAAAACCTGGTCTTGTTAGGAGAGACGGCATCCATCCCACTTTGGATGGAGCAGCTCTCATTTCTAGAAATCTGGCCAATTTTCTTAAATCCTCCAAACCGTGACTATCCAGGGTTGGGACCAGGAAGCAGAGTTGTAGTCTTACACACCTCTCTGCAGCTTCTCTCCCCCTGCCATCCCCTCATTAACCCCATCCCCGTAGAGACGGTGCCTGCTCCCAGACCACCAATAACCAGCAAAAATCTATTTAAGCATAAAAATTCAAAAGAAAAAAATAATATAGCACCTTCAACTGCACCACAGACTAAAACAGTTAAATGTGGTCTATTAAACATTAGGTCTCTCTCTTCTAAGTCCCTGTTGGTAAATGATATAATAATTGATCAACATATTGATTTATTCTGCCTAACAGAAACCTGGTTACAGCAGGATGAATATGTTAGTTTAATGAGCCAACACCCCCGAGTCACACTAACTGTCAGAATGCTCGTAGCACGGGCCGGGGCGGAGGATTAGCAGCAATCTTCCATTCCAGCTTATTTAATTAATCAAAAACCCAGACAGAGCTTTAATTCATTTGAAAGCTTGTCTCTTAGTCTTGTCCATCCAAATTGGAAGTCCCAAAAACCAGTTTTATTGTTATTATCTATCGTCCACCTGGTCGTACTGTGAGTTTCTCTGTGAATTTTCAGACCTTTTGTCTGACTTAGTGCTTAGCTCAGATAAGATAATTATAGTGGGCGGATTTTAACATCCACACAGATGCTGAGAATGACAGCCTCAACACTGCATTTAATCTATTATTAGACTCTATTGGCTTTGCTCAAAAGTAAATGAGTCCACCCACCACTTTATCATATCTTAGGTCTTGTTCTGACTTATGGTATGGGAATAGAAGACTTAACAGTATTCCCTGAAAACTCCCTTCTGTCTGATCATTTCTTAATAACATTTACATTTACTCTGATGGACTACCCAGCAGTGGGGAATAAGTTTCATTACACTAGAAGTCTTTCAGAAAGCGCTGTAACTAGGTTTAAGGATATGATTCCTTCTTTATGTTCTCTAATGCCATATACCAACACAGTGCAGAGTAGCTACCTAAACTCTGTAAGGGAGATAGAGTATCTCATCAATAGTTTTACATCCTCATTGAAGGACAACTTTGGATGCTGTAGCTCCTCTGAAAAGAGAGCTTTAAATCAGAAGTGTCTGACTCCGTGGTATACTCACAAACTCGTAGCTTAAAGCAGATAACCCGTAAGTTGGAGAGGAATGGCGTCTCACTAATTTAGAAGATCTTCACTTAGCCTGGAAAAAATAGTCTGTTGCTCTATAAAAAAGCCCTCCGTAAAGCTAGGAACATCTTTCTACTCATCACTAATTGAAGAAAATAAGAACAACCCCAAGGTTTCTTTTCAGCACTGTAGCCAGGCTGACAAAGAGTCAGAGCTCTATTGAGCTGAGTATTCCATTAACTTTAACTAGTAATGACTTCATGGACTTTCTTTGCTAACAAAAATTTTAACTATTAGAGAAAAAATAACTCATAACATCCCAAAGACATATCGTTATCTTTGCTGCTTTCAGTGATGCCGGTATTTGGTTAGACTCTTTTCTCTCCGATTGTTCTGTCTCAGTTTATTTTCATTAGTTACTTCATCCAAACCATCAACATGTTTATTAGACCCATCTACCAGGCTGCTCAAGAAGCCCTACCATTATTAATGCTTCGATCTTAAATATGATCATCTATCTTTGTTAGTTGGCTATGTACCACAGGCTTTTAAGGTGGCAGTAATTAAACCATTACTTAAAGCCATCACTTGACCCAGCTATCTTAGCTAATTATAGGCCAATCTCCAACCTTGCTTTTCTCTCAAAAATTCTTGAAAGGGTAGTTGTAAAACAGCTAACTGATCATCTGCAGAGGAATGGTCTATTTGAAGTGTTTCAGTCAGGTTTTAGAATTCATCATAGTACAGAAACAGCATTAGTGAAGGTTACAAATGATCTTCTTATGGCCTCGGACAGTGGACTCATCTCTGTGCTTGTTCTGTTAGACCTCAGTGCTGCTTTTGATACTGTTGACCATAAAATTTTATTACAGAGATTAGAGCATGCCATAGGTATTAAAGGCACTGCGCTGCGGTGGTTTGAATCATATTTGTCTAATAGATTACAATTTGTTCATGTAAATGGGGAATCTTCTTCACAGACTAAAGTTAATTATGGAGTTCCACAAGGTTCTGTGCTAGGACCAATTTTATTCACTTTATACATGCTTCCCTTAGGCAGTATTATTAGACGGTATTGCTTAAATTTTCATTGTTACGCAGATGATACCCAGCTTTATCTATCCATGAAGCCAGAGGACACACACCAATTAGCTAAACTGCAGGATTGTCTTACAGACATAAAGACATGGATGACCTCTAATTTCCTGCTTTTAAACTCAGATAAAACTGAAGTTATTGTACTTGGCCCCACAAATCTTAGAAACATGGTGTCTAACCAGATCCTTACTCTGGATGGCATTACCCTGACCTCTAGTAATACTGTGAGAAATCTTGGAGTCATTTTGATCAGGATATGTCATTCAAAGCGCATATTAAACAAATATGTAGGACTGCTTTTTTGCATTTACGCAATATCTCTAAAATCAGAAAGGTCTTGTCTCAGAGTGATGCTGAAAAACTAATTCATGCATTTATTTCCTCTAGGCTGGACTATTGTAATTCATTACTATCAGGTTGTCCTAAAAGTTCCCTAAAAGCCTTCAGTTAATTCAAAATGCTGCAGCTAGAGTACTGACGGGGACTAGAAGGAGAGAGCATATCTCACCCATATTGGCCTCTCTTCATTGGCTTCCTGTTAATTCTAGAATAGAATTTAAAATTCTTCTTCTTACTTATAAGGTTTTGAATAATCAGGTCCCATCTTATCTTAGGGACCTCGTAGTACCATATCACCCCAATAGAGCGCTTCGCTCAGACTGCAGGCTTACTTGTAGTTCCTAGGGTTTGTAAGAGTAGAATGGGAGGCAGAGCCTTCAGCTTTCAGGCTCCTCTCCTGTGGAACCAGCTCCCAATTCAGATCAGGGAGACAGACACCCTCTCTACTTTTAAGATTAGGCTTAAAACTTTCCTTTTTGCTAAAGCTTATAGTTAGGGCTGGATCAGGTGACCCTGAACCATCCCTTAGTTATGCTGCTATAGACTTAGACTGCTGGGGGTTTCCCATGATGCACTGTTTCTTTCTCTTTTTGCTCTGTATGCACCACTCTGCATTTAATCATTAGTGATCGATCTCTGCTCCCCTCCACAGCATGTCTTTTTCCTGGTTCTCTCCCTCAGCCCCAACCAGTCCCAGCAGAAGACTGCCCCTCCCTGAGCCTGGTTCTGCTGGAGGTTTCTTCCTGTTAAAAGGGAGTTTTTCCTTCCCACTGTAGCCAAGTGCTTGCTCACAGGGGGTCGTTTTGACCGTTGGGGTTTTACATAATTATTGTATGGCCTTGCCTTACAATATAAAGTGCCTTGGGGCAACTGTTTGTTGTGATTTAGCGCTATATAAAAAAATTGATTGATTGATTGTACATATCTTCACTTATTTATATACTCACATTTTTCAGCTGGTCTGCTAAGTTAGTTATTTAGTCATAGGGATGGCTTCCTTTCACCTTTTCTTATTCTTAAACTCAGTTGCGGAGAGGCACCTTAATATCACTGTATGTGTACAATGACAAAGCTTCTATTCTATACATGTTTTCTATATTCTATTATATATATTCTGTACATGAGTTCCCATGGGATAAAAAAAAAAATCTTTTCAACCTACCATCCCTGGTTCTCAAGACCAGGCACCTAAGTGCCTCTACTTTTTCTACTCTTCTATTCCACTCTTCCTTTTTTAGATATACCTTAGTATACACTAGTATAGTTCTACCTTAGAACTGGAATATATTATAGAAGACATACCTTACTGAATTTTCATGTGAAGTACAGAAGGGAAACGTATTAATGAAGTTGCTATTCAATTTCAATTTATTTAACTTATAGCGCGCCAAATCACGACATCGCCTCAAGGTGCTTCAACAATGAACAACCAAAACAAATTAAATCAAGGATCAAAAAGCATGTTTAAAAGATTAAAAGCATAATAAAAAAGTTAAAAAGGTGCTAGATTCTGTCATCTAAAATTTGAAAAAAGAAACCAGGTTTTATGATCACAGCGCAGCCCGAGGTTCAGTCATTGTGAAGTCATTCTTGAAGAAGTGCTGTATGATTGGACTAAAACTATCCAATAGTGCTCATATATTTTTATATGCTTTCATTATTTTTTTTCTTTTTATTGCTGATAAAATTCAACAACATTGCCTCCCTTGTTGGAAGACACAGGGACAAACTGCAAGCAGCAAATGCATTATGGGAAATGTGGTTTTAGCACGGTTTACCCGCAGATGTGTTACTAAGTTTATTTTCAGACAGTGGCAGAGGACCTGACCAGGTGAAGCACCCTCAAACAGTGATTCATGATGGATTTTGTCATTCACGTCTTCTTTTAGACATTATCTTTTAGAACTTGCCTGCATCATGTAACATGCTAACGTTAGCATGAGCCGAGTGGCTGCTTGGTGAAAATTTTATTACAAATATCTGTAATAATAGGGCTTGGTGTGCAATTAGTTGGCCTAACAGATCATGTAAAAAATTACTGGGGGGCCAGTCAAGTGAATTTTTTTGTGTAATTTATGTTAGCAGGCTATCTTGTTAGCAAGTACTTTAGCTTAACTAACGTTAGCTCCACTGCACAATATGAGGTAATAAAGCAGTCACAACTTTTAAAACCTACACACCACCCAAACCATGACCAGGTCCATAAAAATATACTTTTAACAAGACCCCCGAAGCAAAGTTAGCCAAGTTGCTAGTTTGTTTGTTCAGTTACTACTGTGTGTGTGAGATTGGGATGCATTCAGACGTCATTCAGCCTGCGGGGTCACGTGGGGTCTTGTCCACGCTGCATTTCTTTACTCATTTATTGGTAGGCGGAATCAACACTACCTTTTGGCAGCCCTTTAATTAACCCGTTTTGCCCCACTGGCAACAACTGTTGCCGAAGTGTATCACTCATTTTCTCCTCACAATAAAAAAAATCTCAAACGTACTAATGCAACTTTTTCCACTTATATAAAAAAAAAAATATGGCCATAAACGGGTTAAACAGTTTAGAAGAATAAATGTGAATATTCGCTTAAATGCACAATAATTCATGTTTTAAATGTGCCCATACAGAGCCTAGTAAATGGTCATACTTTGATCTGATGAGGGTAACAGCAGGTATTTGTTCCTGCCTTCCTCAGTCGGGTGGAGGAAGTAAAAATATTTTATCATTATGACCCTGACAGAAGCAGGCACTTTGACTGCACCACACAATTTTCTAAAAAAATTAGTACGACCTGAAAATTTTAAAAAGAAAACCAACATGTGCATTAACACAAAAAATGCATTCATTATTTTTTTGTATTTATACTATTGTAAAGCAATCTATCAGGAAGTATGAAATACTGATGTCAAAAGTTTCATTCTTTTCTTCTTTTGACTTCTGTGAGAAGATAATCCTCTCGTTTCTGATTGATTCGCCTCAGCCCCACATTCTTAACCACATCTGTACTGCTGTTTGGACTGCAAACTATTATGGTATAAAAGAACACAAGTAAAGTGTGTTTTGATGTTTCAGACTGAAGCTTTTATGACTTGGTGAACAGAGAGGGGCCAGAGCCCCACTGTCATAAGTGAAGAGCCCATCTGTCAAAACACGGACGCAACTTTCAGCGACAGCTGCTGCCAGGACAGGAAGACGCTGCATCATGATCAAGCTACGCACAACTGGAAGGTCTTTGGTGAAAAAAACTGCATCATGACAGTGAATGGAAGACTTTTATATACGGGGGACTTTTATATTATGAAATACAGTGCGAAAGTTTCAGGAATCCTGTAATTTTGACAAAAATGTAGTGTGTGTTTTTTAATATCAGTAAGTCACCAGAAAATCAATGTCTATCCCAGCTATTTTCAGTTTGATTAAAGAAACTAACCACTTATCAAGTTACAAACCTCACTATAAAAAAAGATTTCTTCATAGGTACAACAAAGACAGTTGTGTTGGTGATCACTCAATAATAAAATAATTCTAAAAACCCGATTAAATACAACCCAACTTTCTTATAAATTACAGTAGACTAGTGTGTGTGTGTGTGTGTGTGTGTGTGTGTTGTGTTGATACGAAAAACAAATGATGCAAAATGATTAAAAGTGAAAGCGGTGACACATTTCACTTATTTATATTAATTTGTAAAAAACCTAGTATTTCTCGACTTTGTCATCTTAAAAGTTTAAAGAAAAACATTTGCAAAATCAAGTACACAAGATAACTCAACAGCCTGTTCAACTGTTCATTAAAGTAAATACTTAAACAGCTAATAATGTGCCAGAAGAGTGTCCAATATCAAAATGTGGAATAAAAGCGAGTGAAGTTAGTTTGAAGGTGGCACGCTGCTGGTCCCAGATGGGCTAAGCTGATTATGACTGATGAGTGACAGCAATTTTTATGCACAACCATTTCTATGATCTACACATAACGGTCTGGAAAAGGAGAAACATTGTGAGCAGTGAGTGGCTGGTCCCTGGACAAAAGCACCCCATGAACAGCAAAGGCCAGAGAAGCACGGGCAGACTGACAGAAAGGCACCGGTGATGAAAATAACCATTCACTACAACCAAGGTTTGCAGAAAGGCATCTCTGAAGAACACCACATCAAACCTTGAAGCAGATGAGGTACAGTTGTAGAAGACCACAAAGGGTGGGTGTGCTTACCAAAAAACTGAGTTTGGATCATCCTGGATCAAGACTAAGATCCAGGCTTTCAATGACTTCCGAGACTAGGCCATCAGAAGTGTGTCTGTATGCAATGAAAGTGTTGAAGTTGTGCAGACATTCACTTATCTTGGCAGTGATATTCATGTCTCTGGGCAACGTGACATCTGAGATGGAGACATGGTGGGTAAAAGTTTATAGAGTCATGAGGTTAATGGACAGAGGTCTTTGGCAATCCAGATATCTTTGTAGGGTCCTGGTGCTGCCCCATCTTACTGTATGGTTGGGAGAATTCAACGCCAACCAGTCACCTAAGGCGCGTCTAAATGTCTTTGGTACCAGGTCTCTCCAGATGATCCATGGTTACCACTGCAATGACTTTGTGTCAAATGATGGGTTACTTAGGGAGCATCACTTGCATTGTGAGGATGCATCAGCAAAGACATTTTGGCCACGTGGCACGTTTCTCTGGGCATGATCTGGGCAAAACAGGATCCAACGGCATACGCGTGTCTCAAATGAAGTGGCCAGTAAATGTATGTCAGAGACTGATCTGTTGATTACTTTTATAATTGTTTAGTATATGCAAATGTAACAAAAAAAGAAAAAGAAAAAAATGAGTGGGACCTGTCAGTTATTTTGTTCCTTTGATAATGACTGATGACTGATCATGGAAACACTTAATTGTCCGATTGATTAATTACCTAACTATTAATTTTACGAGGTCTGTCCATAAAGTAACGGTCCTTTTTATTTTTTTCAAAAACTATATGGATTTCATTCACATGTTTTTACGTCAGACATGCTTGAACCCTCGTGCGCATGCGTGAGTTTTTCCACGCCTGTCGGTGACGTCATTCGCCTGTGAGCACGCCTTGGGAAGGAGTGGTCCCGCCCCCTCGTCAGATTTTCATTGTCTGGAAATGGCGGAATGAAAAGGACTTTTTTTCCATCAGAATTTTTTCAGAAGCTGTTAGAGACTGGCACCTGGAAGCCATTCGAAAAATTTATCTGGCTTTCAGTGAAAATTTTACGGGCTTCACACAGAATAAGGACTTTAACTACAGCTTTAAGGACCCCTTTAAGGACGGTCGGTGCGCCGTACTCCGAGCTGCGACGACGCGGCACAAACCACTGGATCATTTCTAAACGGATGGCTCTGTGGATACGAGACCGTCGTGTGTTCTTTCTCTGGTTATCACAAGAGCTGGACATCAGCCATTTTCCGGCAGATTTCACTTTTAACAAGAGATTTTGTCATGGAAAGCCGCGCGGAGGCTTCGCGCGTCACGACCGATTCGCTTTGGAAGCGAGACAAAGGAACACCTCCGTTTCGGAGTGTTAGAGGACAAGTTGGGACATGCCTATCTCGGCTTTCAGTGCTTACCAGTCGAGTGAGTATAAGAGAACTTGTGGAGAGCTGGACATGTCCCAACTTGTCCTCTAACACTCCGAAACGGAGGTGTTCCTTTGTCTCGCTTCCAAAGCAAATCGGTCGCGACACGGGAGGCCTCCGCGCGGCTTTCCATGACAAAATCTCTTGTTAAAAGTGAAATCTGCCGGAAAATGGCTGATGTCCAGCTCTTGTGATAACCAGAGAAAGAACACACGATGGTCTCGTATCCACAGAGCCATCCGTTTAGAAATGATCCAGTGGTTTGTGCCTCGTCGTCACAGCTCGGAGCGTGGCACGCCGAGCGTCCTTAAAGGGGTCCTTAAACCTGTAGTAATAGTCCTTATTCTCTGTGAAGCCCGTAAATTGTCACCGAAAGCCAGATAAATTTTTCGAATGGTTTCCAGGTGCCAGTCTCTAACAGTTTCTGAAAAAAATTCTGATGAAAAAAAAGTCCTTTTCATTCCGCCATTTCCAGACAATGAAAATCTGACGAGGGGGCGGGACCACTCCTTCCACAAGGCGTGCTTACAGGCGAATGACGTCACCGACAGGCGTGGAAAAACTCACGCATGCGCACGAGGGTTCAAGCATGTCTGACGTAAAAACATATGAATGAAAGCCATATAGTTTTTGAAAAAAATAAAAAGGACTGTTACTTTATGGACAGACCTCGTACACACACTAGAGTAAACCTCATCTAAAAGTGGTGACACTTCATGTCACAACAATGTGGTCCTGTGATAGATGTTTGGAGCAGCTGAAGAACCTTTGCTTGCCACTTCTTTTTTCTTTGTAGAAGAAGAAAAAAAAAAAAAGCTGAAACTTGGGTAAAGAGGGAGTCGTCTTTGTTTAGTTAAACACACTCCCTTGTTCTATGCCCGGTTCAGCTCAGTGCCTTCAGTACTGCTGACTGAAACACACACACACACACACACACACACACACACACACACACACACACACACACACACACACACACACACACACACACACACACACACACACAAGAAGCACTTGTCCAGTAGTTCTTGCTGAGTACTGAGGCCCAGTGTGTCTCACATTGGTGGATATTTGGGTTTGTGGGAGTGGGCGCTGACTTTGGACCAGCTTAAGAAAACAAAACAAAAAAAAGCCATTATGTTTGAATGTTTTATACACAATCTGATTTGATTCAGGCCACGCCCATCCAAATGCAAGTCAATATAAACTTATCTTTGTGTCAAGTACCCACGTTTTCATACGATTACTGTCAAACATTTCTTCCATTTAGTACTTCATAAGAAAAACAACAGTGACACAAATGAGTGATACAAAGAGCTTAGTTTAACAGAAAGCACAACTTTGTTTGGTCTCTGAACAGCCGCCGTTTATTCATTACCATTAATGATTAGTATGAAATTAAACATGTGCATTACCTCCCAAGGCATGCTCCGTCATACTCAGGCACAGAGACTCCAGACGATTGTTGATGTCCGGCTCGGTCACAGGTAACTGAAGATCTGTACAACAAAAGAGTATGTGATTTAAGTGGCAATGTCTCACACAAACAATGTCGCACCCTGTCCTGAGGGACATCGGGGAAGTATTCACTGCACTTCATTTTTTTCACAATTTGTTATGTTACAGCCTTTTTCCAAAGTGGATGAAATTCATTTTTTTTCTTCAAAATTCTACACATAATACCCCATAATGACTATGTGATTTTTTGTTGTTTTTGAGATTTTTGCAAATGTATTAAAATAATTTAAGAAATGACGTGTACATAAGTATTCACAGCCTTTGCCATGAAGTTCAAAATTGAGCTCATGTGCATCCCGTTTCCACTGATCATCCTTGAGATGTTTCAACAGCTTAATTGGAGTCCACCTGAGGTAAATTCAGCTGACTGGACATGATTTCAAAAGACACACACCTGTCTACATATAAGAACCCACAGTTGACAGTGCATGTCAGAGCACAAACCAAGCACAAAGTCAAAGAAGTTGTCTGTAGATCTCCAAGACAGGATTGTCTTGAGGTACAAATCTGGGGAAGAGTACAGAACCATTTCTGCTGCTTTGAAGGTCCCAATGAGCATGGTGGGGTGCATCATCTGTAAATGGAAGAGGTTCACATCCACCAGGACTCTTCCTAGACCTGGACGCCTGTCTAAAAATGAACGATTGAGGAGAAGGGACTTAATTGGGAAGTGGCCAAGAACCCGATGGTCACTGTCAGAGCTCCAGCATTCTTCTGTTGAGAGAGGAGAACCTTCCAAAAGGACAACCATCTCTGCAGCAACCCGTCAATCAGGCCTGTATGGTAGAGTGTCCAGACGGAAGCCACTCTTTAGTAAAAGGAACATGGCAGCCTGCCTGGAGTTTGTCAAAAGGCACCTGAAAGACTCTCAGACCATGAAAAACAAAATTCTCTGGTCTGATGAGACAAAGATTGAATGCTTTGGCATGAATGTCATGTTTGGAGGAAACCAGGCACCATCCCTACAGTGAAGCATGGTGGTGGCAGCATCGTGCTGTGGGGATGTTTTTCAGTGGCAGGAACTGGGAGACTAGTCAGGATTGAAGGAAAGATGAATGCAGCAATGTAAAGAGGCATCCTGGAAGAAATTCTGCCCCAGAGCGCTCTTGACCTCAGACTGGGGTGACGGTTCATATTTTAGAAGGACAATGACCCCAAGCACACAACCAAGATATCAATCAATCAATTTTTTTTATATAGCGCCAAATCACAACAAACAGTTGCCCCAAGGCGCCTTATATTGTAAGGCAAGGCCATACAATAATTATGTAAAACCCCAACGGTCAAACGACCCCCTGTGAGCAAGCACTTGGCTACAGTGGGAAGGAAAAACTCCCTTTTAACAGGAAGAAACCTCCAGCAGAACCAGGCTCAGGGAGGGGCAGTCTTCTGCTGGGACTGGTTGGGGCTGAGGGAGAGAACCAGGAAAAAGACATGCTGTGGAGGGGAGCAGAGATCGATCACTAATGATTAAATGCAGAGTGGTGCATACAGAGCAAAAAGAGAAAGAAACAGTGCATCATGGGAACCCCCCAGCAGTCTACGTCTATAGCAGCATAACTAAGGGATGGTTCAGGGTCACCTGATCCAGCCCTAACTATAAGCTTTAGCAAAAAGGAAAGTTTTAAGCCTAATCTTAAAAGTAGAGAGAGTGTCTGTCTCCCTGATCTGAATTGGGAGCTGGTTCCACAGGAGAGGAGCCTGAAAGCTGAAGGCTCTGCCTCCCATTCTACTCTTACAAACCCTAGGAACTACAAGTAAGCCTGCAGTCTGAGAGCGAAGCGCTCTATTGGGGTGATATGGTACTACGAGGTCCCTAAGATAAGATGGGACCTGATTATTCAAAACCTTATAAGTAAGAAGAAGAATTTTAAATTCTATTCAAGAATTAACAGGAAGCGAATGAAGAGAGGCCAATATGGGTGAGATATGCTCTCTCCTTCTAGTCCCCGTTAGTACTCTAGCTGCAGCATTTTGAATTAACTGAAGGCTTTTTAGGGAACTTTTAGGACAACCTGATAATAATGAATTACAATAGTCCAGCCTAGAGGAAATAAATGCATGAATTAGTTTTTCAGCATCACTCTGAGACAAGACCTTTCTAATTTTAGAGATATTGCGTAAATGCAAAAAAGCAGTCCTACATATTTGTTTAATATGCGCTTTGAATGACAATATCCTGATCAAAAATGACTCCAAGATTTCTCACAGTATTACTAGAGGTCAGGGTAATGCCATCCAGAGTAAGGATCTGGTTAGACACCATGTTTCTAAGATTTGTGGGGCCAAGTACAATAACTTCAGTTTTACCTGAGTTTAAAAGCAGGAAATTAGAGGTCATCCATGTCTTTGTCTGTAAGACAATCCTGCAGTTTAGCTAATTGGTGTGTGTCCTCTGGCTTCATGGATAGATAAAGCTGGGTATCATCTGCGTAACAATGAAAATTTAAGCAATACCGTCTAATAATACTGCTTAAGGGAAGCATGTATAAAGTGAATAAAATTGGTCCTAGCACAGAACCTTGTGGAACTCCATAATTAACTTTAGTCTGTGAAGAAGATTCCCCATTTACATGAACAAATTGTAATCTATTAGACAAATATGATTCAAACCACCGCAGCGCAGTGCCTTTAATACCTATGGCATGCTCTAATCTCTGTAATAAAATTTTATGGTCAACAGTATCAAAAGCAGCACTGAGGTCTAACAGAACAAGCACAGAGATGAGTCCACTGTCCGAGGCCATAAGAAGATCATTTGTAACCTTCACTAATGCTGTTTCTGTACTATGATGAATTCTAAAACCTGACAAACTCTTCAAATAGACCATTCCTCTGCAGATGATCAGTTAGCTGTTTTACAACTACCCTTTCAAGACTTTTTGATAGAAAAGGAAGGTTGGAGATTGGCCTATAATTAGCTAAGATAGCTGGGTCAAGTGATGGCTTTTTAAGTAATGGTTTAATTACTGCCACCTTAAAAGTCTGTGGTACATAGCCAACTAACAAAGATAGATTGATCATATTTAAGATCGAAGCATTAAATAATGGTAGGGCTTCCTTCAGCAGCCTGGAAGGAATGGGGTCTAATAAACATGTTGATGGTTTGGATGAAGTAACTAATGAAAATAACTCAGACAGAACAATCGGAGAGAAAGAGTCTAACCAAATACCGGCATCACTGAAAGCAGCCAAAGATAACGATGCGTCTTTGGGATGGTTATGAGTAATTTTTTCTCTAATAGTTAAAATTTTGTTAGCAAAGAAAGTCATGAAGTCATTACTAGTTAAAGTTAATGGAATACTCAGCTCAATAGAGCTCTGACTCTTTGTCAGCCTGGCTACAGTGCTGAAAAGAAACCTGGGGTTGTTCTTATTTTCTTCAATTAGTGATGAGTAGAAAGATGTCCTAGCTTTACGGAGGGCTTTTTTTATAGAGCAACAGACTCTTTTTCCAGGCTAAGTGAAGATCTTCTAAATTAGTGAGACGCCATTTCCTCTCCAACCTACGGGTTATCTGCTTTAAGCTACGAGTTTGTGAGTTATACCACGGAGTCAGGCACTTCTGATTTAAAGCTCTCTTTTTCAGAGGAGCTACAGCATCCAAAGTTGTCTTCAATGAGGATGTAAAACTATTGACGAGATACTCTATCTCACAGAGTTTAGGTAGCTACTCTGCACTGTGTTGGTATATGGCATTAGAGAACATAAAGAAGGAATCATATCCTTAAACCTAGTTACAGCGCTTTCTGAAAGACTTCTAGTGTAATGAAACTTATCCCCCACTGCTGGGTAGTCCATCAGAGTAAATGTAAATGTTATTAAGAAATGATCAGACAGAAGGGAGTTTTCAGGGAATACTGTTAAGTCTTCTATTTCCATACCATAAGTCAGAACAAGATCTAAGATATGATTAAAGTGGTGGGTGGACTCATTTACATTTTGAGCAAAGCCAATAGAGTCTAATAATAGATTAAATGCAGTGTTGAGGCTGTCATTCTCAGCATCTGTGTGGATGTTAAAATCGCCCACTATAATTATCTTATCTGAGCTAAGCACTAAGTCAGACAAAAGGTCTGAAAATTCACAGAGAAACTCACAGTAACGACCAGGTGGACGATAGATAACAAATAAAACTGGTTTTTGGGACTTCCAATTTGGATGGACAAGACTAAGAGTCAAGCTTTCAAATGAATTAAAGCTCTGTCTGGGTTTTTGATTAATTAATAAGCTAATTTGAGCGCCTTGGGGCAACTGTTTGTTGTGATTTGGCGCTATATAAGAAACAAGTTGATTGATTGATTGATTGATTGGAATGGAAGACTGCTGCTAATCATCCGCCCCGGCCCGTGCTACGAGCATTCTGGCAGTTAGTGTGACTCGGGGGTGTTGACTCATTTAAACTAACATATTCATCCTGCTGTAACCAGGTTTCTGTAAGGCAGAATAAATCAATATGTTGATCAATTATTATATCATTTACCAACAGGGACTTAGAAGAGAGAGACCTAATGTTTAATAGACCACATTTAACTGTTTTAGTCTGTGGTGCAGTTGAAGGTGCTATATTATTTTTTCTTTTTGAATTTTTATGCTTAAATAGATTTTTGCTGGTTATTGGTGGTCTGGGAGCAGACACCGTCTCTACGGGGATGGGGTAATGAGGGGATGGCAGGGGGAGAGAAGCTGCAGAGAGGTGTGTAAGACTACAACTCTGCTTCCTGGTCCCAACCCTGGATAGTCACGGTTTGGAGGATTTAAGAAAATTGGCCAGATTTCTAGAAATGAGAGCTGCTCCATCCAAAGTTTCACAACTCTGTGAATGTCCTTGAGCGGCCCAGACAGAGCCCAGAACTGAATCTGAACATCTCGAAAGAGATCTGAAAATGGCTGTGAACCGATGCTACCCATCCAACCTGATGGCGTTTGAGAGGTGATGCAAAGAGGAATGTACAAAACTGCGCAAAGATAGGTGCACAAAGCGTGTGGCATCATATTCAAGAAAAGACTTGAGGCTGTATTGGCCAAAGGCGCATCAATAAAATATTGTGCAAAGGGTGTGAATACTTGTGTACATGTAATTTACTAGTTTTTAATTTTTTATATATTTGCAAAAACAACAACAACAAAAAAACCTTTTTCATGTCATCATTGTGGGGTGTTGTGAGTACAATTTTAAGGGGAAAAAAATTAATTTACTCCATTTTGGAATAAGGCTGTAACATAAAAGGTGGAAAAGGTGAAGGGCAGTGAACACTTTCTGGATACACTGCAGCTGCTGTGCCAGTATCAAAAAATGGTGCCATATTTCATGACATCCTAATGAGAGTCAACCAGTACTTAATTAAAAAAAATAATACAGTTTAAAATAACAGAAATGAAACTTTACCAAACACTATATGTATCTACACGTATTCTGTGGTACATGTATGTGAAAGGATTATTACCATTTAAAGTTACATGTTGAGAAGAAATGGCTAAATCTTATTTCAAAAAGGTCAATATCCAATGGAGTTGACAGTGTATGAAAAGAATCAATTAGGATTAGTTACTAATCTAGTTGGACAGTGTCGTCCACTCCACCAAAGTGCATCCTCCATAATCAGATTATGTCACGCTCCTAATTAACTCCAGCTCTGTGAAACACAACATTGTAAGCCAAAGTGCAAATATAACACAATGCTAAAGTACCCTCAGCCATATGAGCATGGTCTTCTTGATCATTTGCAGTTGTTTAACTGGTAGCCCAGTGCAATATATACAACCCCTGGCAAAAATTATGGAATCACCGGCCTCGGAAGATGTTCATTCAGTTGTTTAATTTTGTAGGAAAAAAGCAGATCACAGACATGACACAAAACTAAAGTCATTTCAAATGGCAACTTTTTGGCTTTAAGAAACACTAAGAAATCAAGAAAAAAGATTGTGGCAGTCAGTAACGGTTACTTTTTTAGACCAAGCAGAGGAAAAAAATATGGAATCACTCAATTCTGAGGAAAAAATTATGGAATCACCCTGTAAATTTTCATCCCCCAAATTAACACCTGCATCATATCAGATCTGCTCATTGACATTGACCCTATGCCATGACATTGACCCTATGTGTCTTTTTGCAAGGAATGTTTTTGCAGTTTTTGCTCTATGGCAAGATGCATTATCATCTTGAAAAATGATTTCATCATCCCCAAACATCCTTTCAATTGTCCAAAATATCAACGTAAACTTGTGCATTTATTGATGATGTAATGACAGCCATCTCCCCAGTGCCTTTACCTGACATGCAGCCCCATATCATCAATGACTGTGGAAATTTACATGTTCTCTTCAGGCAGTCATCTTTATAAATCTCATTGGAAAGGCACCAAACAAAAGTTCCAGCATCATCACCTTGCCCAATGCAGATTCGAGATTCATCACTGAATATGACTTTCATCCAGTCATCCACAGTCCACGATTGCTTTTCCTTAGCCCACTGTAACCTTGTTTTTTTCTGTTTAGGTGTTAATGATGCCTTTCGTTTAGCTTTTCTGTATGTAAATCCCATTTCCTTTAGGCGGTTTCTTACAGTTCAGTCACAGACGTTGACTCCAGTTTCCTCCCATTCGTTCCTCATTTGTTTTGTTGTACATTTTTTCGATTTTTGAGACATATTGCTTTAAGTTTTCTGTCTTGATGCTTTGATGTCTTCCTTGGTCTACCAGTATGTTTGCCTTTAACAACCTTCCCATGTTGTTTGTATTTGGTCCAGAGTTTAGACACAGCTGACTGTGAACAACCAACATCTTTTGCAACATTGCGTGATGATTTACTCTCTTAAGAGTTTGATAATCCTCTCCTTTGTTTCAATTGACATCTCTCGTGTTGGAGCCATGATTCACGTCAGTCCACTTGGTGCAACAGCTCACCAAGGTGTGTTCACTCCTTTTTAGATGCAGACTAACGAGCAGATCTGATATGATGCAGGTGTTAGTTTGGGGATGAAAATTTACAGGGTGATTCCATAATTGTTTCCTCAGAATTGAGTGATTCCATATTTTTTTCCTCTGCTTGGTCTAAAAAAGTAACCGTTACTGACTGCCACAATCTTTTTTCTTTATTTCTTATAGTGTTTCTTAAAGCCAAAAAGTTGCCATTTGAAATGACTTTAGTTTTGTGTCATGTCTGTGATCTGCTTTTTTTCTACAAAATTAAACAACTGAATGAACATCCTCCGAGGCCGGTGATTCCATAATTTTTGCCAGGGGTTGTATATGTACATACAGGGTGGGCCAATAAAATGTTACCACTTTTTGATCATACACAATTTTTTGAAATGAGAACTTATCCAAAAATTTTATTTGCAGACTTGTAACAGAAGCATCAAATTAACATTTGATACCAAAGGTTTCCCACTTTGTCTCTTGTTTTCCGCACAGTTCGATAATTGATGAAATGTTCAATCCAAGCTCAACTTCTTTAGATTACAGCTGCAACACGCACATTGAAGTTTGTGATGACATTGCCACACATCTCAAGAGGGATTCTCCGAATTTCCTGACGGATATTGGTCTTCAGGCCTCAATGGTCTGTGGGTTGTTGTACACGCTCTAATTGTACGAATTAAAAAACGGTAACATTTTACTGGCCCACCCTGTATATATATAATTAATTAGACATTATTTACATTATTAAGATCCTATTGTCTATTGTCCTGTGTACAATTTGTACATGTTCAATCAATCATAAACGATATTTACATTTTAACAGCATCTGCAGGATTGCGTGCATGTACATATACATGACTTTTTGACAAGAGCGGAAGTTAGCTTTGAGTTAGCGGAGGTTAGAGTACACGCTGACATCGCTGAAATGTCTTGTAAATCACTCCTGATGTGTTATCAGGTTACAAAAACAGTTTTCAGTTTTAGAAGTGTTATTTCTCGCTAGCTTTAATGTAATATATAACAAACAGGTTATATTTACACACAAACAAATGGAGTTTGCAGCTAGCTAGACAGCCACTGACAATCCAGTGCTGCTCTATTCCGACTGGCCGTCAGCCCGCCCCCCCCCCCCCCCCCGAGAAAAAAAGGCAGAACAGAATGAGACTTTTATACCTCTTAAATTTGGTCAAGGTTAGCCATCATTGAACTTGTCCAAGGTCTGTGTCCCAAGAATGTTCCCTGTGAATTTGAAGACTCTGTCTGGACTTATGCTGAGCACAGACAGAGGGACAGATGCAAAGTCTTTGCAATACCCGATAGCCATATGTTGATGGCCTCGGGTAACAATCAGTACTCTTAATACAGATTTCATAACCTTTACTTTTTCCAATAAACCCAAACTGGCCATCAAATTAACTTGGCTGGTGTTTCCTTTGATGGAAAAAAAAACATCTAACACTGGTCAACTGCAGTGGTGGTGAGGTAATGGAAGGTGATCGAGACTGTGGAAAAATTCAGTATCAACCTGGAAAACTCCACTCGTGAGTGAGAATGCCATTATTTCTCTTGCAGTTGCAGTTTACTGTATTATATTGTGTTTGTTGGACTGCTATTCAGGTAACTGACAAATCAATCCCACCCCCCACCACCACCACTTGAGCTGCTCCTACTCCTTTGGGGTCACAGGTATCTGCAGCTTTATTTGGCATAAGTTTCCCATCGGATAGTCTTCCTGAGTCTGACCCAACTCCAGAACTATAAGAAGAACCAGCCTAGCGTGCATGTGGAGGAAACCCACACAGACAACATGCAAACTCCAGTCTGAAAGGAAGTGGACTCACATGTAGGACCTTCTTGCTGTGGGGAAAGAGAGTCGATCTCTGTGCAGCCCTGCTGCCAACTGACAAATCAACCAGTTTTTATGAAAAACCTCATGAAAATGTTGGTGGCTGGACTGTGATAAAAATATATTACCTGTTGAAATGACAATATGCAAAAGGGTAGAGCCAGAAAAATTCGACACCGATTTTACATTTGGAGATGTGGAATGTGGATCCTTAACAGATGTATCAATAGAGGCCACAATTTTAAATACCTGTACTTCAAAGCTAGAAACTGCCACATTTATTTTTCTCCTACTCCAGTCTGCTTTATTTTGATATGCACGTTATTCTTAAACGATACTTATGTGATATATTTATTTTACTTTTCATTCAGTATGTCAGCTTTTCAGTGGGTCAAAGGTTGAAGTACACCAATTTCACTGAGATTCCAGAAATTGATGTAATTACTTTTAAGAGGTTCTGATTGGCTAATTGGCATAATTGGAGGGTTAATTGGGGCATGACTGGGTGTATTTAAGGAAGTACACATAGAATCAGTGCCTCCAGGTGTTTAATAGCAGGATAAATAAAGGAACAGTACAGCACAGATATGCAGATACTCAGTGCATTTTACAGCATGTTTTGTACTATAATATTAACATATAGACGATGTACACACTTGTCTTAATTTTTTTTTAATGGTGAAATAAAAGGGAACAGGACCCAACATGCTGCTGTTTGATTCATTTCACCCCTCTATGTCTCATATATGTGGAAAAATTATACATTGATAGGTCAGGAATAATGCTGACATATACGCATATCCGCATAAACGTCAAGCATACAATAGCAGTCAAATGGACACACGAGTGTCGCATCAAGTGTCGCATCAAAAGGATTCCTTGACATTTCCTACAATCAGTTGATGGATCATCCAGGTTTAATAGTGGTTTTAATGCTTTAAAGCAGTGGTGTCCAAAGTATTCCAGAAAGGGCCAAGAGGTTGCAGGTTTTCTTTGCAGCCACTGACACCAGCAGGTGATTTCACAGATTAACAACACTATGAGCAGATGGGATGAGTTCAAGGGATGAGTCTCATTTGAGTACCTCTCAAATGAGAGGAAATTTGTTTGGATCATCAGCAACAACCCATGAATTGGAAGTTGCTGGAACACCAATGTCACAGTCTACAGTCAAGTGATGCTTACATCCCCAAAGATTGAGAGTCTGCCATCCAAGAAAGAGGCTCCTGCTCCAAAATAAACACCTTAAATATCAAAAAGTTTGCTGTACCGATGCATGTAATCACGCATGGTGCTGGTAGCATCGTGGCTGTGTGCTGTTTTACTGCCAGTGAAACTTGTGCATCGTGCAAAATGGATTGAATCGAGAAGAATAAATTCCGTTATTGTTCAGTGAAACCTGAAACAATCAGCTAGACGGTTGAAACATGGACCCCAATGGGTGTTCCACCAGGACAATGACTCTGAACACACAGCAATGCTAGTTGTGGAATAGAAAAAGCAGCAAGCTAACACCAAGCTTTTGGAATGGTCTTCCCAAAGACCTGACCTCAACCTTGTTGAAAATATCTGGGCTACATTTAAAAGTCGTAAACATTTAATGGAATCCCACTAATTCTGCAAAGCAGAGTTATCAAATATCCAACCTCAGTTCTGCCAGTGGCTTGTCGATGGCTAACAAGCATGTGGTCAAAGTGAAACATTTTAAGGGAGATGAAAATAAAAGTAATTAGGTCTGCTCTCTGTGTGATTTTGACCCTGTGTTGGTTTCATAAAAAATGTATTTAACGTGTGCACCAAATTCTTGTTTTTTTCCCCTTTATTGAAGATGAACGCCGTGTTATTATTCAGTCACAAAGAACAGTTGAAAGCAATCACTGAAAGCCCAATACTGCCATGAGAAGTCCTGTCCATGATAAATGTCTGTAAACATCCAACCACAAGAGAAAGAGTGTGTGTGTGTGTGTGTGTGTGTGTGTGTGTGTGTGTGTGTGTGTGTGTGTGTGTGTGTGTGTGTGTGTGTGTGTGTGTGTGTGTGTGTGTGTGTGTGTGTGTGTTCAAATGAGTTATTCTGGCCAAGACCCAACTCTGGTGATGGCTGTGAGAGCATAAGTCCACACAGCTGTCAAAGAAAATGAGGAAGGAAGTGCAGGAGAAGGACCGGTGTAAAAGAAAAAAAAAGAGAAAAAAGAGAAAGTTCAGGAAGAGAGTCAGGGAGAGAAGGAAGAGAGAAACATGGGCCACAGCACCCCATCCTCCCTGCGTAAAAGAACCCCTGCACAAAGAGCTTCATTGTGACTCCTCACTCTTTCCTCCCGTCTCCCCACCATCTCTTCCTCTCACACACTCTCCCTTGATGCGTTCAATGTCCTGGTCCACTTCTGTCCCTTTCAGACACGCACTCTAACAGGTAAATGTTCTCGCACAGAGGTATATTTGAACGCTGGAGCTGAAAGTTGAAGCAGCTGTTGTCCTTGTCAGACTTGAGTGATGCCGCCTCTTTAGAGCACAGCGGCGAGGTGGCCCTCATGCGTTCAGTAATAATGTTGTTGTTGATGTTTAATGATGTGTTTTGCATAAGTTGTATTTGCTGCGGAGGCCAACCAGGTAAATAAACAGCAGTGACCCGTGGTAACTATAGCTCTGTTAAAGAGACTGCTCAGTGAGGTTTTATTCTGCAATGTTAAAGACGGTAATGGGAGAAGAAAATAATCTGACAAGGAAAAAAAACAATCAGAGCAGATCTCAGCATCAGAATCACTTTTCTTCACCATGTATGCATCCACAGAATACAGAGAATTTGACTTCAGTTTTAGCTGCACTCTCTGTACGGCATGTATAAATATAGACTAAACAGAATACAATCCCAATTCCAATGAAGTTGGGACGCTGTGTAAAATGTAAATAAAAACAGAACACAATGATTTGCAAATCCTCTTCAACCTACAGTAGTGTTCAGAATAATAGTAGTGCTATGTGACTAAAAAGATTAATCCAGGTTTTGAGTATATTTCTTATTGTTACAAGGTACCAGTAGATTCTCACAAATCCAACAAGACCAAGCATTCATGATATGCACACTCTTAAGGCTATGAAATTGGGCTTTTAGAAAAAAAAAAAGTAGAAAAGGGGGTGTTCACAATAATAGTAGTGTGGCATTCAGTCAGTGACTTCGTCAATTTTGTGGAACAAACAGGTGTGAATCAGGTGTCCCCTATTTAAGGATGAAGCTAACACCTGTTGAACATGCTTTTCTCTTTGAAAGCCTGAGGAAAATGGGATGTTAAAGACATTGTTCAGAAGAACAGCGTAGTTTGATTAAAAAGTTGATTGGAGAGGGGAAAACCTATACGCAGGTGTAAGAAATTATAGGCTGTTCATCTACAATGATCTCCAATGCTTTAAAATGGACAAAAAAAAAAAACAGAGACGCGTGGAAGAAAACAGAAAACAACCATCAAAATGGATAGACGAATAACTAGAATGGCAAAGGCTCACCCATTGATCAGCTCCAGGATGATCAAAGACAGTCTGGAGTTACCTGTAAGTTCAGTGACAGTTAGAGATGCCTGTGTGAAACTAATTTATTTGCAAGAATCCCCCGCAAAGTCCCTCTGTTAAATAAAAGACGTGCAGAAGAGGTTACAATTTGCCAAAGAACACATCAACTGGTCTAAAGAGAAATGGAGGAATATTCTGTGGAGTGATGAGAGTAAAATTGTTCTTTTTGGGTCCAAGGGCCGCAGACGGTTTGTGAGACGACCCCCAAACTCTGAATTCAAGCCACAGTTCACAGTGAAGACAGTGAAGCATGGTGGTGCAAGCATCATGATATGGGCATGTTTCTCCTACTATGGTGTTGGGCCTATATGTCGCATACCAGGTATCATGGATCAGTTTGGATATGTCAAAATACTTGAAGGTCATGTTGCCTCATGCTGAAGAGGACATGCCCTTGAAATGGGTGTTTCAACAAGACAATGACCCCAAGCACACTAGTAAACGAGCAAAATCTTGGTTCCAAACCAACAAAATTAATGCCTCGCAGATGTGAAGAAATCATGAAAAACTGTGGTTATACAACTAAATACTAGTTTAGTGATTCACAGGATTGCTAAAAAAAAAGCAGTTTGAACATAAGTTTTGAGTTTGTAGCGTCAACAGCATATGCTACTATTATTGTGAACACCCCCTTTTCTACTTTTTTTTTTTTTTTCTAATAGCCCAATTTCATAGCCTTAAGAGTGTGCATATCATGAATGCTTGGTCTTGTTGGATTTTTGAGAATCTACTGAATCTACTGGTACCTTGTTTCCCATGTAACAATAAGAAATATACTCAAAACCTGGATTAATCTTTTTAGTCACATAGCACTACTATTATTCTGAACACTACTGTATATTCATTTGAATACACCACAAAGACAAGATATGTAATGTTCAAACTGATAAACTTTGTTTTTGTGCAAATATTTGCTCATTTTGAAATGGATGCCTGCAACACGTTTCAAAAAAGCTGGGACAGTGGTATGTTTACCACTGTGTTACATCACCTTTCCTTCTAACAACAATCAATAAGTGTTGGGAACTGAGGACACTAGTTGTTGAAGCTTTGTAGGTGATTCTTGATATACGACTTCAGTTGTTCAACAGTCCGGGATCTCTGTTGTCGTATTTTGCGCAGTTGCCCAGTTTGATGGCATCACACCGAAGAGCCTGACTGGAATTTGGCAGTTACATGACCGGACCCTAGTACTGTCTACTAATTATAGCAGATTCACAGTATCCACCAAGGTGTCAGGGTGTGGAGACATTCAGAAGAGTGATATCCACAGTGTGACTGTTGAATGGGGCCATTTATGAGTTGATGCTGTGATGGTCTGAGGAAGGGCAGAGGTGGGTTATCCCAGTTTCAAAGAGTAAAAGTCCTACCATGTATTGCTTCCACCCGTGCGCCTAAAACAGGTGATTTCACTGATTAGCTCTGATTACTTGCCTGAACACTTGAGCTAATTAGAATCAGCTGGTTTAGTGGGTAGATGGAACCTATATGTGATAGGACTTTTATTCAATTAAAGTGGGATTACCCACCTCTGGGGAAGGGTATGCCTGAATGGCTCACCATGCTTGAATGATGAAGTCTGAGCTTGATAGACTTTTTTTTGTTGGCGCTGTAGGGAAAGACTTCATTTTAGTCCTGAATAATGCTCATCCCCATAGTGCTTATGGAGTGACCACCATGTTCGTCTGATCTCAGTCTCATTGAGCACTTATGGGATACACTCTCCAGGTAGTTAAGAGCCTGGCAGCCACCGCAACTGACATATTAGACCAGGAATGGAGTAATACCGTGGAACCTCAGTTTTAGAACTTAATTGTTTCCTAAATGTTGCTCTTAAACCGAAACCAATTTTCCCATAAGAAAATGTAAAATGGATTAATCAGTTCCTGGGCCCAAAGAGAACATTGTTTTTTTACCTTTTTAACAGCATTTCATGCATAAAAGGCAGACAAAAGACAAAGAATATGCATAGTATCTTATACAAAATACTATACAGTAATTACAATAAAATAGACAATTTAATTTCACCATACCTGTATAGAAGAGACCATAAGAACATCAGGTAACTGAACTTCTGAACAGATCAGATGCCTCTGTTGCAGTGAAACTCTGGTCAGATTTAATGTTGTATCCTAACAGCATTAGCTGTCGGTAGATTCATCAGTTATCTCTGCTTAATGTATGATTACTGGAACAAATACGCGGCTCATAACTTTAAATGTCCACAACAAAGTAACCTGTAAGGAGGACGACAATGCAGTCCCCAAAAAATACGATTTAATAAACACCCAAAGAAAGACTCTTGATTCTTCTTCTTTCAAGTTTATTACCAACATGGTGCATTACCGCCACCTACTACGGCGGAGGTGTTTGTGAACCAAGACTTCGTTTGAAAAGTGATGCATTTTTCGTTCAAAAAAGATGTTCCTGAACAGATTTGTTTGTAGAGAGCCGTACTAAAACCGAGGTTCCACTGTACTTCAGAAAACATCAGGCACCACATCAGGTATTGTATATATAAACATCTATTCCCTGAATTCTTTTTAGTAGTGTATATTGTTCCTACATCAGATAAAGTAATGAAGGAAGAATATTTTGGAGAGAAAATTAAACTTCTACACAATGAATGATCAACAACCTTGTGTCTTCATCGTGGAAAATGCTAACTCTTAAGATCTAATTATAACATTAAAATGCGTGTTTAATACAAATGCTTTCAGACCTTTGTTCCTCCTGGTGCAAAGCAGCGCACACAGCAACACCAATGTCATTACTTGTGTTCACCTGGCACAGCTGTCATTTTCATGCCAAGCGCCCATGTTTGTTACACAGCAAGCCTACTTCCATTTATCTGTGCCTCCGTGGGCATGTTAGTCTTACCAGTGCACCGTGGTGGTGCACTGGTATTGTGATGCACCATCGACCAACAAAACCTGATCTCAAGTTCTGTGCAGAGTTTTTTTCGGTGTACAGTGTGTTCTTCAGATAGACCTGGAATAAATAGATTCATGACGCACGTACACTCAGCTAGTAAATACAGGGATGTGTATAAGTGTTCATATTCATCGTCTTTAATCAAACTAAAATGAAATTCAATCAAAAACAAAAATTAGAAACAAAGGTAAATCACTAATAAAAAATTGAGATTTGCAAATTTACAGTGTTGGATTTACATCAATTTTTTCACACCCAACAAGGGTGTTGGGTGTGAAAATAGTTGGAGACTGGCAAAAACGTGCTGCACTGTGCACTCCTTTGAGCTGGGTGGAAAATAGGGCCTGAGCTGCAACACTCCTATGTGCATTAATGTATGTATATATGTATGTGCGCCTTTTCGGCATTTCGTACCTGCTTGTTGGAACATGACCATCGTTTGTGGCGTGGTGTGAACTGGTAAGGAGCGGGTCCGCTGCACGGAGCTGTGGGTCCGACTGGGCATGCTGTTGCTACCTCCGGGGTTAGCAAACCACAAACCCTGAGGAGAACATTTAAATAACAGGATTATATCAATTTTTATTTTATTTTTACTTTTTTTAATGCATCAACTGCA
Source organism: Thalassophryne amazonica (assembly GCF_902500255.1). Lineage (NCBI taxonomy): Eukaryota > Metazoa > Chordata > Actinopteri > Batrachoidiformes > Batrachoididae > Thalassophryne > Thalassophryne amazonica. The sequence goes on from NC_047104.1 coordinate 129,425,389, forward strand.
TATTAATGCACCAACAGTTTCCTGAAATGACAAAATAATACACATTAAAAGTCCAGACTTACATAAATTGCTGACATCTTTATGTCTGTGGACAGGATTAAAATTTTGATAATGAAAAAGTTTTGTTTCTGAAATAATTCTCTACCTTTAGGGCATAGCATCATGACTAGAATGCTCATACAGCTTTTTCTACAGTACCAGTAAAAAGTCCCTCTTTTTTAAACGCAGTGTTCGTGTGTGCAAGTAACATGAAAGAACACAAGAATTATGAACACCTGAGCACACAACAGTGAATTCATTTTCCAACTGTCTGTGTGAAGTATGAACCAGGTTGAATCAATTTCTAAATTTATTCAACCTTTTGAAACTGATTTTTACAAAATTTTGAAAAAAAAAGCAGTCTAATCTTTTAGTCTACTAAATTTACTTTGTCAACTAAGGTTAGTCGCCCAACATTAGCTGGCTAATGTTCATTTCATATCGATGGCTAAACTTGTACATTAGCCATCTTACGTTAGTCGACGATTTTCACGGGGAAAGCAGCCTCACGAGTGCCGTTGCCAAGAAATGCCTACAATGCACAAGACTTGTTTAATTCCGGGTTGGATTTTGTTTATTTCTGGAAAATTGTCTGCTACAACCATGGCCGAGGTGGACGAAAGAGGTATCGCTGTTGATCAGGGAAACGGTATTGGGCTGTCAGGTATAAGACTAATAGATTTAAAAAATTCTTGTGTTCCTTTGTCTATTACTCTTTTGAATAAATCTGGATAGTATCTGTAGATGTATTACTGGATATTGAGGGGTCTCACTGAAGACAATGTAATTTTAACCCGTTTCCTGTGTTCCCGTATTTGTATATTATGTTGTTGTATGACTGTATGTGTTTTTACTATTTTAACCACAGCATTACAAGTCCAAGACAAATTTCCCTTGGGATAATAAAGTTAACCCTGACCTTGAACCTCGGCGTCCATAAGCATCTCCAATGGATTATTCTGGTCCCGGAACACCTGCTCCTGCCGCATGTCTCACCTTCCTTCCTGCTCCATCAAGTGGTGGTACATGATAGCCACCATTTGTGAGGTAAGACACTGATGTTTTGTCAACTAAGATTAGCCTCCTCTGTACCAGGCTAAAAATGTCATTCAGCTATAGTGAAATTTTAGCTGACTAAGCGTTTTGTGCAACAACTAATGTAAAAAAAAAAAAAAATCGACTGAGTGAGTTTATCGATTAAACAAGATTAGATTGCTTTATGAAACCGGACCCGGTCACTACTGGTATTTCAGGTTGTTAGCGCTCTCCACAAAAGTGAACTTGAGTTGTCACTATTGCACCTCCGATGCCTTATGAGCAGGGTGAGGAGCAGCACCTGTCACCTCTTAGTCAGAACCAAGAACATTTTAATGCCAGACTTAAAATGATTCGTTTGCGTAAAAACAAAACTCTGTGTAATCATAGTTAGAAATATGAACCTAACCACAGCAGCAGTGAAATAAAAAGAAGGAAAAAGTTACATTAAGGTGTCCACATAAAGTGCATCTCCCAGCACAGATGTACAAACAGAGTGCCTGGATGCTCAACCAGTCTGGTCAGGCAGACAGGCTGCTAGATGAAGTGTTGCCCTTTTGAGTCTGGTCTGCTTGAGGTTTCTTCCTCATCATCAGAGGGAGTTTTTTTCTTACCACTGTTGCCTGTGTGTTGCTATGGGGGTTGGTGAGGTTAGACCTTAATTGTGTGAAACTCCTTGAGGCAACTTTGTTGCGATTTGGCACTTGAAATGGAAATATATTTCATACACTACAGAGTTGGTTTTTAGAAAGTAAGTTTTTTTTTTTTTTTTTTTTTTTAAATCAGCAGCTTTAACCTCTAGAATGTCCACAGACATGGTTCAGAGTTTCTGTATAGGTGAACATATTCTCCCATCAGACAAGCACGTTTTTCTAAATCCAAATTTCTGTGTGGAAAGTGGCAGAGAGTACGTTTAAGTACTGTTTTGTGGGGAACACAATGGTCATAAATCCCCAGGACAAGAATTAGGAGCCTTTCTTCTATCTTTCAAAATTTCTAAGGATCTGGTCACAATTAACAGCAGGTTAAAGAAAGCAACTACATACTCATCGGGTATCCCAAGACATCCTCAGACATGACTATCTGTAATAATCTCTTCAATATGTTCTGTGTTTACTAAGGCTTTGAACTGGTTGGACAACACCTGCCGACTTACGGCAGCAGATAAATTACAACCTTGGCCATGTAAATTTAATGCCTACCTGACAGGCAGGTAAAAGCCCATGGATCAAACATCTGATAGTTGCGCTTATGGCTGAATTTTACTTTAAATATCAAACTAAAGATCTTTAAATGTGATTTTAAAACAAGAGGAGTTAATCACATTAACACATTTTTAATTTGTTAAAACAAGAAGCTGAAATGCTGGTGTGTGTGTGTGGTGTGTGTGTGTGTGTGTGTGTGTGTGTGTGTGTGTGTGTGTGTGTGTGTGTGTTGTGTGTGTGTGTGTGTGTGTGTGTGTGTGTGTGCTGTGTGTGCATGTGAATCTCCTCACTCACAACGATTCAGTCTCTTGACATAAAAATAAAAAAAATCTGTAGTTTTTGTCAAAAGCATTTCTTTTCAGACTTCCTTATTTCCTTATTGACACTAACTCCACAGACTCTGAGGATTGACACTAACTCCACAGACTCTGAGGAGTTACATTTCCGGCTGCGCTGCACCTCAGGATGCAATTCATAAAAAGAGCAAGACGTCTCATTTTGGGGGGGCAGGTTTGGTCGGTTGTAGTTATTGTTTGTATTAACATTTGGAAAGAGGTGTCATTTGATTTAAAACAGCGATTCGTTCTGAAGTTACTAATTCCGACCGAAATCTGTGCGGCTCTTTGGAGCTGTGCACTTAGTCCCACAAAACAGAGGATATCATTATTATCATTATTATTATTTCCTTTACCTGATGGACAACTTCGGTTTACGTTTTTGCTGCTGCTCACGCCAGTGGACTTACCGCTTCTGAAAACCAGCGAAGCAGAAAACCAGCGAACAGCAGGTCGAAGAGCTGCTTCGTTGCTACAAGCAGATGGCAGACCCGCTGCAGTCTGCAATCAATGTAGCAAAATAATCCTTTTCTCAATAACGCCCTCAAAACAGCAGCTGCTCAGGTGACCCAAACCATCCGTGGTGCATGCATGTGCCTCAGGAAAAAAAAAAGAAAATCCATGCAAGCAGGCAGCGAGCGATGTAAGATGATTCAACCTGTCAAATGAATCAATGCACTCGCATCGCACACGTTTGTATCTAGATACCGATTCGTCTCGATTAATCTCCACATGCCTTGTGTGTGTGTGTGTGTGGTGTGTGTGTGTGTGTGTGTGTGTTGTGTGGTGTGTGTGTGTGTGTGTGTGTGTGTGTGTGTTGTGATGAGAGGAGAGACAGAGAAACAGAAAAACCATAACTCATTCTGGTGAGTGACTGTTTTTTTTTCTTCATCTGTGTCCATTCTGATTATTTCAGAACACACTGACAGCAGCACAGAGCCAGCCATCTCTGCATCAACATGTAGTAAAATAATTTACATTCAAAATAATTAAGTAGGTTTTAAATCAACCAACAAGATTGGTGTGGAAATAGCTGCAAGTTTGCATGCTTGTTGGGAAACAATGGCACCAAAGCCCCTCAGCAACAATCCACTTTGTAGGACTTATGGTACCCTCCAGTTGTACTTGGAGGTTATAATTTCCAGTTATACCCTTAGAATGCCCTGAAGTTAGAATACTAACATATCAACTCATTTGAGCACCACACATGAGTTCATGAGCCAAGATGGCTGCTCCGAGCATCAGCAGAAGTAAAACTGCAGCTTTTTTTTTTTTTAGGACTGCTCTCTTTTTGTGTCCTAATTAATAAGACACAAAAAGGTATGCACATAAAGTATGCACAGTACTGTCCAACCGCTGTGTGTGAACTATAGTATTTTTATGTGTGAAAATGTGCCCTAGTGTTCTTTATCACTTTTCCCACCAATATTGTCCAACTGGGCAGGATATCTAACAAGAATACAAAACCATAAAAACAGTAATGTAGCTTCTAGTTTCTTGTAACTATCTGTCCTCTTCCATGAGGTCTCTTTGGTGGGCCGCATATCACTGCAGCACTATATACACCAAAACTTTGGAGGCATCCAACTTATTTCCTGACTTGCAGTGTTGTGTGAAAACTGGAGCGTACTTGGGTGTAATGTCAGAGTCACGATTTAAGACTTCTGAGGTAAACTGAAAGTGCCATTAGTGCAGACGGAAGTCACCAAAACAGAAGACAGCTGAGGTAAGTTGCTGTCTGTATAATGAATCGCTTTAAAAAGCTTCTGTACATTTACTGAGGTAAACATGAACACATTTATCTCTGCAGAGATTAACGGCATGCTACCAGACAATACCTGATCTTTCCCCCATGAACAGTGTTTTCGACAGTGTTTGCATTCCATGTCAAACTACTAAAGCCTCTGTCCCAACTGAAAAATAAACCATGAATGAGCCACGTGTGGGTGTGTCACCGATTATTCAAAGAATGATCCATGTATAAATCTATCACGTATCCACCATGAAGAAGCCTCTATGCGCCTCTCTGTACCTCACGTGTCACGTCAGCCTCTAATGAGCCATGACCGACCTGTCATTTGATCCCCGTCCAGCCTCGAGTGGCTCATGTTGCCACATGTGATCCACGTCAAGCCAATGTGATCCATGTAGCACCACGTAATGCAAGGCTGGTGCAAGTTTAGGCATGGATTTGGTTCAAACCTCCAGCTCTCCCATACTTGGTCCCTTTAAAGTGTGGGTTTTCAATTCACAGCATCCATTCAAGATGTTGTCACATTTTTTTTTTTTTAAATAGTCCAAAAAAAAAAGACGCTCCTGTCACAGTCCGGCCAGTGTGCGCATCCGTGCGCCAGGCTGCTGTTCACCTGTGTTTCAGCGTCGTTAAATGCAGACGTTCTGCATGTTCACCCAGCTCTCTGTGACCCCCCCAAAAAAGACACCACAAACATCCATAGACCAGCTAGAACTGAACCACGGGTTCCTGGACAGTCGCCTCTGCGCTTCTTCTCGCTGGCTCTATTTCTTCCATGGCTTACAGTCATTTTAACACTGTGATCCAACTTTTAACTTTGTGTTTGTCCGTTACTGTCTGCAAAATCGCTCTTTTGCACGCTCGCGTTCTGCGTAAATGCTCGTCCTGAACGCAAGTCATTGCGTCAGCTCGCACAGAGCACACTGCATCTGATCCATAATAACAAGATGTTAAATCTAACATAAACATACTTTTACAGCTGCTTATAAAGAAGGAATGACCATGCAACTGTTTATCAAGCTATGACATATAAACATTACAAATCATTACTGTTCCAAATATGTTCTCCACCTCAGCACATGGGGGGGGGGGGGGGGGGGGGGGGGGGGGAGTGCGTGCAGATAAAACAATCCTCTGCGATTCCAGAAGCGATTAGAGATGTTTTATGTTTTCAACTGCCAAACTGTGACAGAAAATGATTAATCCGCTACAAAATAATTGTTTTATATACAGTGTCCAGCGCACAAAGCAGGTGGGATTGTCACAATAGCCTGGTAAATTTTAGTGGTGAGATTGTCCAAAAATTTAATGAAGATCCTTGTGGACGAGGTTTAAAATCTGACACCTGAACCATTTCAAGTTGCTTCTTTCAACCTGAAGGGGCAGCATTTGTACTCCGAGCCTCTTCCAGATGTCGGCGTCACTACACACATTGAGGTGAGGTTCAGAATCTAAATCCACCAGCATAGTGAAAGCTTTGCATCATCTCAAACGTTACAAACAACTGCTCTCTGCCTTTGTTTTTCCCCTGATCACACAATACTATTTAACACCCCCCCCCCCCCCCCCACACACACATACATACTTTTTCTGGATGTCAGCACCACATCCAATGAGCGATGCTCACTACATAAATTCCTTAGTGTAACCTGCAAATTATTCACCCGCAACCCCCCTATCTCCCCTTACCTACCTCCATGCTCACACTGCGTCCCCCCACCAACACCACCTCCCCTCCCTCCCCCTTGCGGCCCTGCACTGCCGAGGGCCGGGGTAAAAACAGGAAATGCCTGTGCACTGTTCTCACTGTCTCTGACTAGCTCGCTCTCTCAGCCTCTCTCTCGCTCCTCCTCTTTCAACAACACAGCCACATCTTCCCAAACTATGATTCACAGATTTCACTGCCAGCCTGGTTTTTTTTTTTTCCCCTCGCTCTCCTTACACATCCACATGACAGCCCCACACAAGAAGGTCTGCGCTGAGGAGGAGGAACCTTGGTATTTCCTCCCATTGTACAGGATTAGAGAGAGATTCCCAGTGAACTGGGTCAGCCTCGACCAGAGTGTTCCAGGTTGGGCCTGAAACAACTCCACAGCTCCTCCTGTTTCAGTACTCAGCACTGACGCAGGACCTCTGGTATGTGGGGGTGACCTGCCTACAAGTTCCGTCTTCCTCACTTGATTCGCCAAATACCACCACTCTTGCTGTTCCTCTTCCCGCATTTTTGTGCCATGGAATAAAAACCTATTTCAGGAAAAAGACGTGCTTAAGGAGGAATTTTCCTGTCCGGATCATTATAAACATCCTAGAACGCATTATGACCACATTTTCAAAACGCTCCCCTGTCTACGTGTTGAGGTGCCACTCCCCATCAGCATTCAAATCAGGACAGAAGATGAACATCATTCACAGGATTTATGTAAAATAAAGTTTACAAAAAGAAATCTCCTGGCTTCAGGAGAAATTCTAAACCATAATGTCTGAGATCATGCAAGATGAAAATCACATGAAAGGCAACAACATGATCAGGTTAAATCAAATCAACCCTATGCCTGTGGATGTGGGAGGAAGCTGGAGCACCCAGAGGAGTCCCATGCAAACACGGGGAGAACATGCAAACTCCACACAAAGAAGCCACAGGTGGGAATCAATCCCACGACCTTCTGCTGTGAGGCAACAGTGCCTAACCACAAATCCACTGTGCTGCCTAACTAAGTCAGAGAGAATTAAATATTCATCCTGGTCCCTCTTCACCAGAGACAGTCATGCACTAACCCAGTGTTTTTTTTTAAAAAACAGAGAGCATTAAAAAAAAAAAAAAAAAGAACTCCCAGCTCTTCAGAGCCCGACAAAACTAAAAATGCCGGCTGTGCGTTTTAGCGCAGATGTGGAAAAGTCAATCTGGAAAATGATGACGTCAGCCTCTTCTGACACAGCTGGAACTATTGAAGCAGTGACGTTTCAATAAATAAATAAATCAACTGTCTCAGTCAAGCGTCTGATCATGAATTTTAAACTTAATATAGTTGCTCATATGGTGTCATTAACCTGTATTTTTTTTACTTATTTTGGACAAAATGGTGGCTGTAAAATATCTGCTGCACCATCTATGAAATTAGTCCAATGATGTCGCCAATGCTGGCTTAAAAACAAATACAAAGTCGATGAAGCAACCAGTGAGGCAAATATACAGCACTCCAATAATCAATTCATCAAAGAATTTAATGAAGTGTTTAATTCAATTCATTTATATGGTGCCAAAATGTCCTGGTAGGCTTAAGTACAGGTTTTGCTGTAACATGAAATTATCAAGTCTGCTATTTTCAAGTGCTGGGGCATTCACTCTCACAGCTCGATGAGAAATGATGACCTAGACATCTGTGGTCAACTTCACAGAATGATTCCATCCACCCCAACCTCGACTCTACTTGAACGTATGAATGAATTACACACTGGTGAGGGTAAAGCTTTGGTGTTGAAATACAGAGGTGTCAAACTTCATTGATGCCATATCCTAATGATGGAACGTAGACGGACACACACATTTCCAGGAATGAACTGTGATCATATATTCTTCACTTTTAAAAATCATTATGACATTCTTTATGATTAGTAATTATTCAAGTGCCATTACAATATCAAGAAATAAAATTAGCTTAATGGTACAGATTTTTTTTTTTTTTTGGAAATGATGATATACATTCACTGCTTTTAGTTTAATTTGTCCGAAAACCTCAACCAGTGACTGCTTGAAAAAAATGTCCATTACTTATATCACGCCTGAATAGATCCTTGTTATTTGATTGATGGTTTGTATGTCAAGTGAAATGGATTATTTGTACCATTGGTCATTGTGTTCCATTTACCGTGCAACTTTGGTTTTATTTAGTGTGCAATTCTGGTTCTATACATTTTGTTCTACTGCACGCCACGGCGCTCGGCGCTTACTTTAAAAACAAACAGTGGCCCGACACAGTGCCCAGACTTTCTGGGTAAAGGACAGGAAGGTTGGATGCGCATGGGGGCTTGAAAGCAAGTCGGGCAAGTCCTGAGAAAGCAGCGTTTGCTGGAGGCAGAGCCGCACAGGTCATGTTGGCCCCGCCGCAGCTTGCCAAGCTTTGGTGGACACTGTACGATCAGAAAGGGCAAAAGTCCCTTTTCAATTGTTTATAAATTAATAAAATATCAAATGACAAGGGTCTATTTTAGGTGTTATATAAAACAAATAATGAATGTTTTTTTTAATCTGTTCAATGGAAAGAATATTTCATGCGGTGAAAGATGAAATGTCCATTCAACAAGGTTGCCCTAGGAAGCTTTAACCCTCTGGACCCCAGAGGGTTAAAACTTCAAATTCCTTATCGCATTTTCTGGAGTACAAGTCATGCTGGTTTTTTTGTATTTGTTAATCATAATTATGAGCTTTACTCACTTATAAAACAAAAAAAATTGAGATCCACTTTATCTTTCACATTTTTGCAAAACTGGTATTTAATTGCAAATGAATCTTTATAAAATCAAACAAAAATTGGATCAAATCATTAACACGGAATAAACTGTAAATTGAATTTGGCAACAACCAACTGTAGTGAGAAAGACCATTTTTAAACAGATGTGGAGAAGAAATTCAGCTGCTTTTGGCTGTTGATTGATCATTTTCCAATTTAACATTGTGTTTCGGGATCTATTCTACTTTGACAATTTGGAGCATATTCTCATTTAATTTTACTATGTAATATACAAATTACTTACCTGCTTAACCTATACTGCTGCTGAACTATCGTGTCCTCAATATGAGGGTTTGACTCACCTGTCGTCCCTGGTTGGGGCCAGTGGGTGTGCTGCTAGAGCTACGAGGTGTGGGACCCAGCAGCCCCCCACTGCCCAGCAGGCCTAGCCTCGCACCAGGCAGACTCCTGGAGGGCATCTGGAACTGGCGAAGGCTCCTCCTGGCTGACACGCTGCCCCCCACGCAACCAGTGGTGGGGAGGGAGTTGGACTGGCCAAAGCCACGGCTGCAGCAGGACGAGACAGATGGTGAGAAACGGAGAGTGTGGGTGGACCTCCTGATTCCTGGTATTTTGATTGTGTTAACGGAGCAGTCACTGACATGAAAAGACTAACACTGACAAATTAAATACTTGACATTATAATACGAAAAATATAATGTTTTCCTCATAACATGAAACAAAGTTTCATCATCCCTCAAAGCAGTACTTTCCTACAGTTCCACTGAGGATTATTTGAAATGTGAAAACACAGGACTTTGAAACAATGGACAATCACCAGAGATTAGAAAAAAAACACAAAATCTTCCTTTAATATTTTTGCAAAATGCTTCATTTTGCATTTCATGAAGCAGAAATGCTTAATAGCACCACTGAGTGCAAAATATTTGTCTCCTCTGTTGTACATACACACTGATGTTAAGAATTTAGTTCACTGTTTTCAGCATCACAAGTTGTTTCTCAGTTTCACAGCTATTCAAATGCATGCTCTATAATATATATCACCAATATGCCTTAAATTCCAATATAAAGGTTTTGTTTACTGAGTGGTATACCTCCTCTGTTGTCTGTATCCTGCTATGTCAAGGAGAGTTTTCCTTGGAATGGACCGGAACAGCCTCTGAACCTGTTGTTTCCATGACAACAGCCTCTTTTTCTGTGTTTCAGTAAAAGACTGATAGGGTGGGGAATCAGGGATGAAATGAAGCATGACTCATCAAAATCATGGTTTGGTATTTTCAGGTGTACTTTGTTATATTTACATGGTCTCTGGTCAGTGTGTAAACTGTTGTTGCAAATTCAGATGAAGCGGTAGATGGTGCAAATGTCAGAAGAACTCGTTCAGGTTTGGTTTGGCATTTGGTGATGGACGGTGAAGCCCCTATTTACTCATAGCATGCAAAAGTGAGCCAAAATAAATGTGACACTGGGCCTGCCTTCTTGCTGTATTGTGGACAGGTGTGCGGACACCCCGCACTGACACCATTTGTTTAAATCACTGTTGATTATTATATGACAGCTGAGTGGATCCTTGTCATTTGACTGATTTTATATGCCACATGACATGAATTAGTTCATCCCATTTGTGTTGTGTTGCATTGCATTTAGAGTGCAGTTTGGTTCCATTTAGAGTGCAAATTTGTTTCCATACATTTGGTACCATTGCACTCAGTGCACACACACACACACACACACACACACACACACACACACACACACACACACACACACACACACACACACGCAGGCGCCCACGCACGCACGCGCCCACACACAAAAAATCCACTCCGCTGTAAGCCATCTGGATGCATGAAGAGTTGTTAAGATGAAAAGCTGACATGATTTTTGGCTGGACTGAGGAACTACACAAAATCTTTTTCTTTTTTTTTTAAATGGAAGTCTGAAGTCAATGCACAGCATCACTGGACTACATGTCACAATTTGGACTTTAGCAGCAGTGATGTACCAAAGTAAGTCCCTTTTCTGTTTATGAATTAATAAAATATCAAATGACAAGGATCTATTTTAGCTGTTATATAAAACAAAGAATGTTTTTACATTCTTTCATTGAAACAAATATTTAATTTGGTGAAAGCTGGAACATACCATTCAATGAAGCGAAGCCGAGTTGAATGGTATGTTCCAGCTTCCACCTCATGAAATTTTTGTACCATTGAACTCAAACATTATTTGTATACCAGTAACAGTAATGTTAGCTTGGACAAAGTGCTGGGTGACTTTCAGTGAATATAGTTTGCTGTAGCAGAAAGTATTACTTATATTACTATAGAATAAATAAATGGCACATACTGCATCCTGCCACTAGATGGTGATGAAAACACTTCTCACTTTTCAGGAGCTGTGCTTTGTCCATCTTTATTTACAGTTTTAGAACAGACTGATGAGGTGTGTGCGTGTGTTAGTGATTAGTCCTCATGACACCAGCGGTGCCGGTATGTGGACCATGTACAGCCTTTCACTGTTTGCGTGTACCTCATGGATAAGGCACTTGTCAATAAGCTGTAGGTAAGAGCTGATGTTGTCTTCATCTGACCTGGACACCAGTAGCTGGGTACAAACTGAGAACAAGATGAATAAATAAGGTTTGGGAACAAAATGGTCACGTCTCATTCCGAGTTGACTATTGTAGCACAGGCCCGTCACATCTCACCTTTTCCCATGACACGTGTGAACTGACTGGGTAGGTCCCCCTCTGCTACCAAACTTGTGCCTGACTCAGCCTCCCCTCCACCTCCGACCAAGTGGGAGCAAGACGAAGCACTTTTTCCCTCAGAGTTCATCAGGGAACGCTGTAGGGAGGACTCCTCGCTACCACTAAAGCCTTGATAGGAGTCATGATCATCTGGTGAAGTTCCTGCAGTGGGGCACGCAGGTTACTGCCCTCCAACACGTCCTGGCAGTGACAACAGAATGAAAAATAAGAAAAAGAGGGAGGGAAGGTTTTGGAATTAAAGTGGATAGGGAGGTAAACAAATAAAGAAATGAACTTGATTTGTGAAGCAGAGAAGCTTGAATCTTCAACTGGACTGGGTTGCTTGATGCGAGGACGTTTCGCTTCAATTCGCAGAAGCTTCCTCAGCTAAAATTCTTGCTCTGGTAGTCTGACGTCTGTCTTGACTCTTGTAGAGAAGAATGATTTGATTTGTGAACTGTGATTATACTGGCCTGGTGTGGCATTTATGGAATCTAGGAGAAACCTGTGGTGAACACCGGCTGAGTCCGAAGTGAAGCTGTGGTGACTCAAGATGAAAAATACCCTCTTGGCTAACTGATGCATTTATAAATGTGAATTATTAATGCTATCAATGCTATTAATGCACACTGTCCCTGTTAAATAGGCCAGTACATATAATAAATTTGAAGCATAGCCTTCATTCAGCGGGGAAATTCCATAATGTCCTATAGAATTCCAATGAAAATGATCTAAAGTACTAAGATAATACACTTTCTCTACCAGACTAAACCAACTATGGAATTCTTTGACAAATTGTCTTCATCACCCAGGTCAGCTCTAGTAAAGTTGTATTTTGTCTCGTTTTATAGTATTTTAAATATTTTGTTGTATTTCATTATTTCCTCTACCAAGATGATTATGCTGTCTTGTTTGTTTGTTTTTTTTTTGTTGTTTGTTTTTGCATTGTTTTTTGTTTATGAATCTATCTGTAGAAGGAAAACTCACAAATTCATTTTATATTATTTTTGTCTCATTGTAAGTTTTTGGAGACTTGGGCCACATTCATGCATTTTATGGCTGATATAACCTGATAATGTGGCTCCAAGGGTTTGTTTTTGTTTGTTTTTTTTGTTTGTTTTTAAGAAATTAACATTTAACAACACTTAACACTTCAACACTGTAAGACAGGTGTATCAGGTATTTGTAACTGTATTC
>NC_047104.1:129445673-129589134 GCF_902500255.1 Thalassophryne amazonica
GTGGAAAAAGTTTTAGATCTTTGAGTTCATCTCGTACAAAATGGGAGCAAAACCAAAAGTGTTGCGTTTATATTTTTGTTGAGTGTATATCTATATATATATATAGATATATATAGATATCTCCTAAACACAGCCTCGTCATTTGATTGGTGGTTTGTATGTCTTTTGATATGGATTATTCGTACCATTTGCCAGTGTGTTCCATTGACCATGCAATTTTGGTTCTATATGTTTCGTGCTAGGCTTAAAACAAACATGGAGTTTGTTTTGCACGGCATCAGCTACAGACTACACCATCAGGATTGTTTTTTTGAACTGTCTGACTGTTTGCACGTTGCCTGAGAACAATTTCGGACTGGACTGCTAAAGTTCATGTTGAACTGTTTGGAACTTCTTGATCAATCAATCAATCAATTTCAATCAATTTTTTTTTATATAGCGCCAAATCACAACAAACAGTTGCCCCAAGGCGCTTTATATTGTAAGGCAAGGCCATACAATAATTATGTAAAACCCCAACGGTCAAAACGACCCCCTGTGAGCAAGCACTTGGCTACAGTGGGAAGGAAAAACTCCCTTTTAACAGGAAGAAGCCTCCAGCAGAACCAGGCTCAGGGAGGGGCAGTCTTCTGCTGGGACTGGTTGGGGCTGAGGGAGAGAACCAGGAAAAAGACATGCTGTGGAGGGGAGCAGAGATCGATCACTAATGATTAAATGCAGAGTGGTGCATACAGAGCAAAAGAGAAAGAAACAGTGCATCATGGGAACCCCCCAGCAGTCTACGTCTATAGCAGCATAGCTAAGGGATGGTTTCAGGGTCACCTGATCCAGCCCTAACTATAAGCTTTAGCAAAAAGGAAAGTTTTAAGCCTAATCTTAAAAGTAGAGGGTGTCTGTCTCCCTGATCTGAATTGGAGCTGGTTCCACAGGAGAGGAGCCTGAAAGCTGAAGGCTCTGCCTCCCATTCTACTCTTACAAACCTAGGAACTACAAGTAAGCCTGCAGTCTGAGAGCGAAGCGCTCTATTGGGGTGATATGGTACTACGAGGTCCCTAAGATAAGATGGGACCTGATTATTCAAAACCTTATAAGTAAGAAGAAGAATTTTAAATTCTATTCTAGAATTAACAGGAAGCCAATGAAGAGAGGCCAATATAGGTGAGATATGCTCTCTCCTTCTAGTCCCCGTCAGTACTCTAGCTGCAGCATTTTGAATTAACTGAAGGCTTTTTAGGGAACTTTTAGGACAACCTGATAATAATGAATTACAATAGTCCAGCCTAGAGGAAATAAATGCATGAATTAGTTTTTCAGCATCACTCTGAGACAAGACCTTTCTGATTTTAGAGATATTGCGTAAATGCAAAAAAGCAGTCCTACATATTTGTTTAATATGCGCTTTGAATGACATATCCTGATCAAAATGACTCCAAGATTTCTCACAGTATTACTGTATTGATGTCAAAGGATCAGTGACACCAAAATACAAGTCCCTTTTCTCTTGTTATATAAAACAAATAAGGAATGTTTTTCCATTTGTGAAATGGAAATAATATTCCCAGCCCCCTCCACCCATGAGTGATTGAGAGCAGTATTGATTTAAACACGTTCGGCAAATATTTTACAGGCTGAAGCCAATAACCCCACTCCGCATTTTAGCAAAAGTTCTGCTCTGAAGTCAACTTGGTCGTGAAACGATGTAATGATAATTAAAACATCTTTAAAAATACTTCTAAAGAGAACTGTACATTAGAAATGAACCATTTGTAATAGGAACAGAGTGGACTTTTGGGTTTGGCAATACAATGTGCAGACCATGTTGCATGTACAGTGTTTGCGTGAGATAAGAACCTGTGCCTCCAGCTGTTCTTCTGTCAGCGACATCATCTCATCGTAGGTCATGGTGGAGAACAGTGCAGCATATTTATGGAGACGGAGGCTCTTCAGCCATGCAGGAACATCTATAGGGCACATAAAAGTGCAATTTGTTTACAGAAGCTGCAGCTACATTAATCATACCCATAAAAACAATAATACAAGGCACCATTGTCACCCATGACAATGAAGCAAGTTGCTAAATGTAGTTAGACAATATTATGTGCAAGTGTTAAATGATAAGATGTACTCACTGATTTTTGCAAATCATAAAATGTTCAAAACAAGTGGAAAAGCATCTGGTCTTTCATTAGATATGGAAGCCTAAATGTTCTGATGGACACTGAACAAGACACGAGCAATAATTTTTTAAAATGATATTCGTACAAACATGTTTTTTACTAAGTCAATGACACACAAATTGCAATGTTGCATGCTAAAAATCAATCAGTGTGGGTAGGCAGCTTCGCATGATGCTCATTTTATATACGAACCTTCCCTTCCTCAAGACAAGTGTACATACCAAGTAACTAAGGAAAAATGTTGTCAAACTATTATACTTTAAAACTTTCCTTTTTGCTAAAGCTTATAGTTAGGGCTGGATCAGGTGACCCTGAACCATCCCTTAGTTATGCTGCTATAGACGTAGACTGCTGGGGGGTTCCCATGATGCACTGTTTCTTTCTCTTTTTGCTCTGTATGCACCACTCTGCATTTAATCATTAGTGATTGATCTCTGCTCCCCTCCACAGCATGTCTTTTTCTTGGTTCTCTCCCTCAGCCACAACCAGTCCCAGCAGAAGACTGCCCCTCCCTGAGCCTGGTTCTGCTGGAGGTTTCTTCCTGTTAAAAGGGAGTTTTTCCTTCCCACTGTAGCCAAGTGCTTGCTCACAGGGGGTCGTTTTGACCGTTGGGGTTTTTTTTATAATTATTGTATGGCCTTGCCTTACAATATGGAGCGCCTTGGGGCAACTGTTTGTTGTGATTTGGCGCTATATAAGAAAAAAGTTGATTGATTGATTGATTGAAAGCTATTTTCAGGTAGTGCCACCTGGTGGCGCTATATGATGCTACCATTTTCAATTCCAAATTTGGAATGCATGGAGGATTTCTGTATGACTGAGGGATATGTTCTGGAGCATGTCCTACTATGACTTTGGAAAAGCGTAATGGAACACTGTCTTGCCATGTGTATTCTGTTTGTTGGGGCTCTGCTCTGTCTTTTAGATGTTTCTGAACCATCAGGTTGTTGCAACCACTGGACTTTATATGTCTATGCATTACTTAGCTGCAACATTTCTGTGTTTGCATCATTTAATATTGACTTATTAATTGTTATTGATATTATGGCCAAAGCAGGTGGTCACTGCAGTGAGTCTGATCTGCTTGAACTTTCTTCCTGTCATCAAAAATGCCTAAGGGAGTTTTTCCTAGCCACTGTTGCAAATGTGCTTGCTGAGAAGGCAGATAAAGTTAGACCTTCCTCTCGTGATGCACCTTGGGGCAACTTACGTTGTCATTTGGCGCTGTATAGTGAACTGAATTGCCTAACCTTTCCTCTGCAAGATCAATGCACATACCAATTTTAATGTTGATCAGGCACAGCACTACAGAGTTATCTTATGGAAACTGTTTTCAAATGATGCTACTAGGTGGTGCAGATTGTTGCCCATTTTTAATACCAAGGTTCTCATGCCCATGACTAAGACACAGACCACACTGGAAGTAAAATCAGTCAAAGTGTTTGAGTTATTGTGTGTAAACTGAAGCATGACATACAGACAGCACGCAACCTGCTTAATTTTCATTTAACCCTCATGCAACCGAGCTATTTATGACCATGTGGGGTTACTTCTGGCTCCACTGACTTTATATTGGAATACTTTTATATAAATGATTGTTTTATGATTCTTCATATTTATTTCACTTTGGTAATAATCCTGTTGTGTCTGACGATTTGCGGGTGTTCATGCTGGTTATAACGTCGCTCCAACAGCAGTCAGGGCACGGAGTAATCCATCAGATGTGAAAATCCATCAAATGTGAAATGGTAATTTTGTAGCAGAATCCACATCAATAATTTCTTAAGGCAGCTGAAATTGACCCATTTCGGCATTGTCGTCATCTGTACATGACTTTCTCTCGCTCTCAGCTAACAGAGCTTACAGCTAGCAGCGTGCACAGCCGGTGTTCTGTCAATCTGTGCGCCTCGTCGCATAAACTGACAGTTCCTCATCCCGACAATACTGCGCATGCGCAGTCGCGCGGAGGGTTGGCCTGTCAACAAGAATGACATCTCATCAGGGCGCGGAGTAACACATTCAAATGTGAAGCGAGCTAATATTTTGCCACCATTACATCTGATATTATAAAGTCTGAAATCTCACACAATAACCAATCAGATTTGCGGAAAAAAAATGTAATTGGATTAGAGTTTCTAATATATTTGTCCTTCATCCTTTTCATCCTCACTCTGTGCATCAAGAATCAGTCTCAATGCTTGTGCAGTTATAAGTTTTGCTATTCTACATCTGTTGGCCATGCTTCCTTGCAAAACAGTAAAATATAATGATTAGAGTTGGCAAATTACAATACCATCTCAAGCTATAATGTCAAAAATTTCATAGATCTTCCCGTTGTCATGAGTGACCCTGCACAAGTTTGGATTATACTTGCACACAAATCGGCTGATTCTTGCAAAATTCTATGAACAAATGCAGGACAAACAGATTGACAAATTCATGATAGAAAACTTTTTCAGATTAAAATTAGAAAAATGGTGCCCAAAAATATATGCCCGGGGTCAAATGACCCCACTCAGTCACTGGAGGGTTAATGAGCTATAGAGTCTTAAATCACTGTGGTAACATATAATCTATACATTTTGTCTACACACAACAAACATCACTTACTGGAGTACATACCACTGCTAAGGGGGCAGTAATCCACACAGATCTGCTCTGATTAGTACAAAACTACATGGGCCAACAGTGTAGTGATACATACATGATCAAGATATGTGCATTAACTTTGAACATATTCAAAATCAGCCTTACTTTGTAAATGAGTGAAAATTAACTCAAAATCATCAATTATCACCAACATTTAAAATTAGGTCATCAGCATATTTTAAGGTGTTGTGCATAATGTATCTGATGAACACTTGGCTTTCTATCACTTCCCTGTTTGAAATGAACACCTGAGCAAGGTGTGTGAAAATGTCACTTTCTAGTCACGCACTGTTGCCATCCACACCTTAAGAAAAACATCTGATGCAGGTGTTCCAATCTTCTGAAAAAGAATATGAAGAATGCACGTGTTTACGCAATCTGAAGCAGAGAAGCAAATCTAGCAGATACTTTGATAGGTCCTATCTAGAAAAACTGCTAGTATTAATGAAACATTAGTCTTGATCTTTTCAAATGTGATGCCAGGGTGTGAAAACATGTAAGTGGAGTTCTGTAAGGCACATGCAAGATCTGTTCACACCAAGCAGACTAGTGGAGATGCCAACCAACAGTGAGTTGGCTGCTGTCCAGCTCGAGTTGGCCAACGAACATGCATTTGAACACACTGCAAAGACAATAGCAGACAGACATGTAGTGTGTATGGTCTGTGCATGGGCAAGCCATCCTTGTCATTAGGTGGTAAGGTGGAAAATCGCAAACGAAGAAGAAGAAAGGCCTTTGGTCTTCATTTCTATCATACTCCAGCTCATCATTTGCTGTATAATGCACCAAGAATGATCTGGAGGAAGCTGCTGTTGGTACTGACCTCATCAGCACCGGGCCTTCGGGTTTTGGAAGAACAGAGAAAGTGGATGCAAAGAAAAAGGCGAAACCATTTTGTTTCTCAAGAACTGATTTGCTAAAACTGTACAGCCAATCAGCATGCGTGGTCTCACCGACATTGACAACCACTAATTTTAATCAGTGAGAAAGCCACTGCTGAGTGCAGATGACCTGAAGGTACGGGACACACTTTCCTGGTATCGTCATTAAACATGAACAGAATTCAGATTTAGGAAATATCTAATTCAACGTTATCAATTCAACGTTATCATGGACTGTTGTGCGCATGTCTGTGTTGTCTATTAGAACTGGAATGAAGCGCAAAACCATTACTGTGATGAAGAAAATAAAACTGACCTCAAGATCACAATACTGAACACCACATTAAACTGTAAAGTGCCAAAGATCCATAAAACTATGGAAAGAAATCACCATGTTCTACCACCTGACACTTTACAACTGCCAGTGTTTGCAAGATTTATTTTTTGTTTTGTTGTTGGTCAGACTTGGAGGTACTGACAGGAAGGGAGGGCCTCAATTCGCAACATGCTTTTTGCAGAGAAATGTGTGGCACAAAAGTGAAAGTTAAGTGATGCACTCCTTACGTAGGAAATCCCACCAGAGTCTTACAAATCTTGAGCATTTGTTAAAAAATTGCATCAGTAAAAAAAAATAAAAAAAAAAAATAATATATTTTAAATAAAAAAAAATACCCAAAGAGGGGACCATTCAGTTTTAGCGTCACGAAACTGACTGGTGTACATATTGTACATATTTATTGTTAGAATCCCCTCAGTCATCACTGGCACATCTCAGGGTACATGTGCACCCACTATTTTCTTTAAACCTTAACTCCAGTGAAGCATTTCTAAGCTAATAGAGGCCGGGCAAAATACGACCTGCGGACCACAAATTTAGCAGCTGCAGATGTCTGGTGTGAAAGAGGAGTTATTGAGGAGTTTAACTGCACCAATAGACCACAGGAACACTAAGAGGGCATTTCATAAAAACAAGCAAAAATATTCTTTTCAACTTTTGTCATGTTGACAGGAGTCAAGATCTGTGAAACAGATGTCAGCTTCTGACACGTGCTGCCTTCGATAAAAAATTGTGAATGCGAACTTCGATGTGAACAGCGCATCAATGTGGCATCAAGGTGCATTACATTAGACAGGCCTGAGTGGTTTAGGCAATTTATCCGGTACGCTGTATAATTTTGCCTGACTGTAGAGATTTGGACTCCGACTAATCGCGATAACGGCCACTGAGTTTTTCAATCCAGGAAAACTCCTCTGTGAAGCGGCTGTGTGAGTGTGTGTGTGTGTGTGTGTGTGTGTGTGTGTGTGTGTGTGTGTGTGTGTGTGTGTGTGTGTGTGTGTGTGTGTGTGTGTGTGTGTGTGAACCAGTTTGCTGTGGCAGAGAGGGCTGTTCTGAGCTGACGTGACTGACTCTCACTGCTGTTCATGTATTTGTTCTGTCGCCGGTATTTGCAAAGCCGTTGTTTATTTCAGTGACTGCACTGGGGGGAAGGCGGAGGTTCTGTCGTGACCTGAATCAAACATTTGAGAAAGTGCCACATTTAATAATGCTATGATTTTTTTTTTTTTTTTTTTTTGACCAGAGCAGAAAGACAAAATCAGCCAGGTAACGTCATTTACCCAGACTGACTTCAGATATAAGTAAATGAAGTATTTTTGTAAGATGTTTTGGTGCTTTCGTGCTGAGTTTTGTAAATGAGGTAGTGACCGTCCTGAAAGAGCTTCGTGTATTGACAGCGGGTGTGACATCTAGTGTTCAAGAGATGAAACGTCAGCCGCTGACCATAAAGTTATTTAATTCTTTCACCAAAACATCAAATCTAGGCTCGCATCTTAGATATACCTTCCGGCAAATTGTACCAGTAGTTTTGAGATCTGCACAATAAATGTTACATCTGTTTTTATTTTTTTGTTGTCATTTTTATTTATTTATTCTGAACAATTTACCTTTGCTAAGTGACCCATTCAGAAATGCATTATAATTTTTACAATTAAGTTTATATCATGATATATATACCGTTACCGTGAAGGGATTCAATTTATACCACAATATGAATTTTAGGTCATATCATGCAGCCCTAGATAGAACTTTATTAATCCCTTGGGAAGACTCCCTCATGGAAATTGAGGTTCCAGCAGCATTGTATAGCAGCACACAGGGTAAGAAGCACACAGAGCATTAAAAGTGAAAGTAAAAAAAAAAAGAAATCAATAAGGGGCTGTTTTGACTCCAAGAGGTGGAAAAGATTCAGAGAAAGAAGCAGAAGAAAGAATTAGGCTCCTGGACAGGTGATAGACACAGAGTGATGAAATGCATGTCTTTTAAATTGCAACCATAAGAGGGTGCTGTGGAGATGGTAACAAAGTTGTTCTGTAACAAAAAACAAAAATGTCTACAAAAGCATCTTTAGTTCTTTGGCAAAAGCCTCAGTATGTACTGTGCAACACGCAGAGAGAACAGACTGATCAGTAAAAGAATAAGTCCAACCCCACTCCCCCAAAAATCCCCCTTTCCCCAATAAATGCTACCAATTTCAGAGTCTCTAAATAAAAGGGTAAAACATTTTTTTTTAAATTAATTTAATGTTGAAGCACCAAATCAAGTTTGTTTTGCTTATTTAATATAAAATATTCCTGTCTGCTGCCTGGACCTTTCTGAGCTTGGTGCAGGACATAATCTTCTCACATGCATGATGGAAATGAGGAGCAGGTATGGCTGAAGCTACAGATATCTTCAACACCACCTGCTTTTTCACAGTTTATTCCAGAAAAATGATTACAATCCAAGAGCCATATGTGTGATCGTTCGTACACACAAGAACCATGGAATATCAATATAAAAATACTGTTTGTTTTTCTTCTACACAACATTGACATTATGGAGACCTGCTTCTCATTTGCTCATTTACTGAATTATCATCTAGCCCTAGTGACTGCACATGAACCTTTTCAACTCACCCCTCATGCCACTGCCCTCCTCATGGAAAGAACTGCGATGCAGAGCAGAGCCTCCTAAACCAGCCTCCTCCAGATGCTCGCTGCCTCCGCTGCCCGAGGATGCAATGCTGCTCTGAGGAGAAAGTGGGGCGTGGTCTGGGGCTGGGCCTCTAGTACTTCTCAAGTCCTCCTGGGACAGCCACACATGGCCCAGAGGCTGGCTGCTGGGGCCACTCATGGGAGGCGTGAGAGACACAGAGCGCTTCAGGGGACTGTGCTGCTGGCTGCCACTTCCACCCGTTAGGACTGCAAGACACCAGCAAGATGAATCAGGCAGGGGCAGGATGTTAGGCAAGAGTCTGTGAAATCCTGGAGACATCCGACTGGACAACAAAACAAACCGAATATAAAGCCAGAACATATAATTTTGCAAGACACTATTTAACTCATTATATATGTACTGATGAGACAATTTAAGATACTTTGAAACATTATTTTAGTTTTAATATATGATCAGCTGGTAGCAGTGATCAGTCTTGTATGGGCTCCTTTGCCTCCAAAAATAAATACAAATATTTTCATATGCAGCTCTGTTAAATCCCAGAGTAATAGAGTAAATCAGGAAGTACAACAGATTAGTAAGGATGGAGTGAGGATGGCTATGAAGAGGTGGATATTTGCTCTGGAGAGAAGGGGAATGAAAGTTAGCAGGACCCAGACAAAAGTACATGTATGTGAAAGATGGAGAGCAGGGTGGAATAGTGAGGTTGCAAGGAGTAGATGTGGTAAAGGTAGATGATGTTGAATACTTAAGGTCAACTATCCAAGGTAATGGAGAGGTGTGGTAGAGAGGTGGAGAAAGGTGGCAGGAGTGATTCGTAACAGAAGGATATCTACGATATATCAGAATCGCGTTTATTGTCATTGTAATTTGCATTACAACGAGATTTGAGTGCAACTCCAAAAAGGTGCTTTCCGTGGTGCGAGTAATTTTTAGCCAATATAAAAGATAGTGAAATTTAACGGTAAATTATTCAGCAAAATAAAATAAAATAAAATCAATTTTATTTATATAGCGCCAAATCATAAACAGTTGCTCCAAGGCGCTTTATATTGCAAGGCAAGGCCATACAATAATTACGGAAAAACCCCAACGGTCAAAACGACCCCCTGTGAGCAAGCACTTGGCAACAGTGGGAAGGAAAAACTCCCTTTTAACAGGAACAAACCTCCAGCAGAACCAGGCTCAGGGAGGGGCAGTCTTCTACTAGGACTGGTTGGGGCTGAGGGAGAGAACCAGGAAAAAGACATGCTATGGAGGGGAGCAGAGATCAATCACTAATGATTAAATGCAGAGTGGTGCATACAGAGCAAAAAGAGAAAGAAACACTCAGTGCATCATGGGAACCCCCCAGCAGTCTATGTCTATAGCAGCATAACTAAGGGATGGTTCAGGGTCACCTGATCCAGCCCTAACTATAAACTTTAGCAAAAAGGAAAGTTTTAAGCCTAATCTTAAAAGTAGAGAGGGTATCTGTCTCCCTGATCCGAATTGGGAGCTGGTTCCAGAGGAGAGGAGCCTGAAAGCTGAAGGCTATGCCTCCCATTCTACTCTTACAAACCCTAGGAACTACAAGTAAGCCTGCAGTCTGAGAGCGAAGCGAAGGTACTATGAGGTCCCTAAGATAAGATGGGACCTGATTATTCAAAACCTTATAAGTAAGAAGAAGAATTTTAAATTCTATTCTAGAATTAACAGGAAGCCAATGAAGAGAGGCCAATATGGGTGAGATATGCTCTCTCCTTCCAGTCCCTGTCAGTACTCTAGCTGCAGCATTTTGAATTAACTGAAGGCTTTTCAGGGAACTTTTAGGACAACCTGATAATGAATTACAATAGTCCAGCCTAGAGGAAATAAATGCATGAATTAGTTTTTCAGCATCACTCTGAGACAAGACCTTTCTAATTTTAGAGAGATTGCGCAAATGCAAAAAAGCAGTCCTACATATTTGTTTAATATGCGCATTGAATGACATATCCTGATCAAAAATGACTCCAAGATTTCTCAAAAAAATATTACTAGAGGTCAGGGTAATGCCATCCAGAGTAAGAATCTGGTTAGACACCATGTTTCTAAGATTTGTGGGGCCAAGTACAATAACTTCAGTTTTATCTGAGTTTAAAAGCAGGAAATTAGAGGTCATCCATGTCTTTATGTCTGTAAGACAATCCTGCAGTTTAGCTAATTGGTGTGTCCCCTCTGGCTTCATGGATAGATAAAGCTGGGTATCATCTGCGTAACAATGAAAATTTAAGCAATGCCATCTAATAATACTGCCTAAGGGAAACATATATAAAGTGAATAAAATTGGTCCTAGCACAAAACCTTGTGGACCTCCATAATTAACCTTAGTCTGTGAAGAAGATTCCCCATTTACATGAACAAATTGTAATCTATTAGATAAATATGATCTATGCTCTAATCTCTGTAATAAAATTTTATGGTCAACAGTATCAAAAGCAGCACTGAGGTCTAACATAACAAGCACAGAAATGAGTCACTGTCTGAGGCCATAAGAAGATCATTTGTAACCTTCACTAATGCTGTTTCTGTACTATGATGAATTCTAAAACCTGACTGAAACTCTTCAAGTAGACCATTCCTCTGCAGATGATCAGTTAGCTGTTTTACAACTACCCTTTCAAGAATTTTTGAGAGAGAAGGAAGTTTGGAGATTGGCCTATAATTAGCTAAGATAGCTGGGTCAAGTGATGGCTTTTTAAGTAATGGTTTAATTACTGCCACCTTAAAAGCTTGTGGTACATAGCCAACTAATAAAGATAGATTGATCATATTTAAGATCGAAGCATCAATTAATGGTAGGGCTTGAGCAGCCTGGTAGGAATGGGGTCTAATAGACATGTTGATGGTTTGGAAGAAGTAACTAATGAAAATAACTCAGACAGAACAATTGGAGAGAAAGAGTCTAACCAAATACCGGCATCACTGAAAGCAGCCAAAGATAACGGGATGGTTATGAGTAATTTTTTCTCTAATAGTTAAAATTTTGTTAGCAAAGAAAGTCATGAAGTCATTACTAGTTAAAGTTAAAGGAATACTCAGCTCAATAGAGCTCTGACTCTTTGTCAGCCTGGCTACAGTGCTGAAAAAAAAACCTGGGGTTGTTCTTATTTTCTTCAATTAGTGATGAGTAGTAAGATGTCCTAGCTTTACGGAGGGCTTTTTTATAGAGCAACAGACTCTTTTTCCAGGCTAAGTGAAGATCTTCTAAATTAGTGAGACGCCATTTCCTCTCCAACTTACGGGTTATCTGCTTTAAGCTGCGAGTTTGTGAGTTATACCACAGAGTCAGGCACTTCTGATTTAAGGCTCTCTTTTTCAGAGGAGCTACAGCATCCAAAGTTGTCTTCAATGAGGATGTAAAACTATTGACGAGATACTCTATCTCACTTACAGAGTTTAGGTAGCTACTCTGCCCTGTGTTGGTATATGGCATTAGAGAAGGAATCATATCCTTAAACCTAGTTACAGCGCTTTCTGAAAGACTTCTAGTGTAATGAAACTTATTCCCCACTGCTGGGTAGTCCATCAGAGTAAATGTTATTAAGAAATGATCAGACAGAAGGGAGTTTTCAGGGAATACTGTTAAGTCTTCAATTTCCATACCATAAGTCAGAACAAGATCTAAGATATGATTAAAGTGGTGGGTGGACTCATTTACATTTTGAGCAAAGCCAATTGAGCCTAATAATAGATTAAATGCAGTGTTGAGGCTGTCATTCTCAGCATCTGTGTGGATGTTAAAATCGCCCACTATAATTATCTTATCTGAGCCAAGCACTAAGTCAGACAAAAAGTCTGAAAATTCACAGAGAAACTCACAGTAACGACCAGGTGGACGATAGATAATAACAAATAAAACTGGTTTTTGGGACTTCCAATTTGGATGGACAAGACTAAGAGTCAAGCTTTCAAATGAATTAAAGCTCTGTCTGGGTTTTTGATTAATTATTAAGCTGGAATGGAAGATTGCTGCTAATCCTCCACCTCGGCCCCTGCTACGAGCGTTCTGGCAGTTAGTGTGACTCAGGGGTGTTGACTCATTTAAACTAACATATTCATCCTGATGTAACCAGCTTTCTGTAAGGCAGAATAAATCAATATGTTGATCAATTATTATATCATTTACTAACAGGGACTTAGAAGAGAGAGATCTAATGTTTAATAGACCACATTTAACTGTTTTAGTCTGTGGTGCAGTTGAAGGTGCTATATTATTTTTTCTTTTTGAATTTTTATGCTTAAATAGATTTTTACTGGTTATTGGTGGTCTGGGAGCAGGCACCGTCTCTACAGGGATGGGGTAATGAGGGGATGGCAGGGGGAGAGAAGCTGCAGAGAGGTGTGTAAGACTACAACTCTGCTTCCTGGTCCCAACCCTGGATAGTTTGGAGGATTTAATAAAATTGGCCAGATTTCTAGAAATGAGAGCTGCTCCATCCAAAGTGGGATGGATGCCATCTCTCCTAACAAGACCAGGTTTTCCCCAGAAGCTTTGCCAATTATCTATGAAGCCCACCTCATTTTTTGGACACCACTCAGACAGCCAGCAATTCAAGGAGAACATGCGGCTAAACATGTCACTCCCGGTCCGATTGGGGAGGGGCCCAGAGAAAACTACAGAGTCCAACATTGTTTTTGCAAACTTACACACCGATTCAATGTTAATTTTAGTGACCTCCGATTGGCGGAACCGGGTGTCATTACTGCCGACGTGAATTACAATCTTACCAAATTTACGCTTAGCCTTAGCCAGCAGTTTCAAATTTCCTTCAATGTCGCCTGCTCTGGCCCCCGGACGACAATTGACTATGGTTGCTGGTGTCGCTAACTTCACATTTCTCAAAACAGAGTCGCCAATAACCAGAGTTTGATCCTCGGCGGGTGTGTCGCCAAGTGGGGAAAAACTGTTACAAATGTGAACGGGTTGGCGGTGTACACAGGGCTTCTGTTTAGGGCTACGCTTCCTCCTCACAGTCACCCAGTCGGCCTGCTTTCCCGGCTGCTCGGGATCTGCCTGAGGGGAACTAACGGCGGCTAAGCTACCGTGGTCCGCACCGACTACAGGGGCCTGGCTAGCTGTAGGATTTTCCAAGGTGCGGAGCCAAGTCTCCAATTCGCCCAGCCTGGCCTCCAAACCTACGAATAAGCTACACTTATTACAAGTACCATTACTGCTAAAGGAGGCCGAGGAATAACTAAACATTTCACACCCAGAGCAGAAAAGTGCGGGAGAGACAGGAGAAGCCGCCATGCTAAACCGGCTAAGAGCTAGTAGCTGCGCTAAGCTAGCGGATTCCTAAAAACACACGAATTGAAAAATGTGGACCAAGTAAAATGTAATACAAGAATTATATACAACTGTGGAATCATATTGCACAGGAAAATTGCACATGGTTTACAGATATTGCACAAGAAACTTGAAAGGTGTGAATTAGAGTGATTTGTTATTTTTCAGTGCAGTGATCGCTCTGGGGAGAAAGCTGTCTATATGAGGCCCTGCGGATATCTAAGAGCAGGTAGTGAGATCAGCTATGCTGTATGGGTTAGAGGTGGTGTCGCTAAAAAAATTACAGCAGGCAGAGCTGAAGATGCTGCAATTTTCTTTGGGAGTGAACAGGATGGACAGGATTAGGAATGAACATATTAGAGAAAGAGCATAGGTAGGACGATTTGGAGATAAAGTCAAAGAGGTGAGATTGAGATGGTCTGAATATGAGCAGGTGAGGGACCCCAGAGTATATAGGGAGAATGATGCTGAGAATGAAACCAGCATGCATGAGCAGAAGAGGGGGCTAAAGAGGAGGTTTATGGATGTGCTGAGGGAGTACATGCAGGTGGCTGGTGTGACAGAGGAAAAAAATGCAGAAGACAATGTGAGATGGAGACCAATGATCTGCTGCAGTCACACTTAAGCCTGGTTCACACGACAGGATTTAAAAATTATCTTTAGGTTTCCAAAACCTGAGAGACCACACACGTGAAGATAAAAAAATCAGGATCTGACAGGTTTGGTCGTACAGTGTGGTGTTCAGCCACACGGTAAGAACAACACCATCACACACGAACAGATTTCACGCAGGAATATTCCCAGCTCAGACAGGAAATCTCCCAAAATCTCTCGAGATTAAACGTGACTTCAGAGTAAACAAACGGAGATACTTTGTGGACTATTTACAACAGAGGGGGAAAAAAATACAAAAAGAAAAAGAAAAGGCGTTCTTTAAAGGAGTGGAGACAGCGCGACCACCAGACTTTGTGGTAAGTCAGAACAGCTGTTTTGATTTGATTTTCCGCTCCATACGTCTGTCACCTCGCTTTCTGATTGGCTGCACGTCACATTCAGCAGGCTGTGAGCTCGTTTTGGTCGGAGGACACAACACACGCTGCGATATCGGGCCCAAAAAAATCCAACATGTTGAATATCCCCGATTTGCGATCGGAGCACTCCAGATGTCCTTCCGAGCAGATCAGAGCGCTCTTAACACCACACACGGCAAGAATATCTGATAAGATTATCTTTAGCGTCATCACAATTGTCGGGGCGTCCTTAAGATTGTTGGAAGGAGAAGATTGGGTCCGATATCGGTCTAATTATCCTGCCGTGTGAATCCGGCCTTAATGAGCGTAACAGGAAAAAAAGGCAATTATGATGATAAAAACTGGAAGGAAAAAAGTCAATCACTACCTTCATGAGTCCACAATTGTCTCCATTGTATATACAGTAGTGTTCAGAATAATAATAGTGTTATGTGACTAAAAAGATTAATCCAGGTTTTGAGTACATTTCTTATTGTTACATGGAAAACAAGGTACTAGTAGATTCAGTAGATTCTCACAAATCCAACAAGACCAAGCATTCATGATATGCACACTCTTAAGGCTATGAAATTGGGCTATTAACAAAAACAAAAAGTAGAAAAGGGGGTGTTCACAATAATAGTGTGGCATTCAGTCAGTGAGTTCATCAATTTTGTGGAACAAACAGGTGTGAATCAGGTGTCCCCTATTTAAGGATGAAGCCAGCACCTGTTGAACATGCTTTTCTCTTTGAAAGCCTGAGGAAAACGTATACGCAGGTGCACAAAATTTTAGGCTGTTCATCTACAATGATCTCCAATGCTTTAAAATGGACAAAAAAAAAAAAAAAAAAGAGACGCGTGGAAGAAAACAGAAAACCACCATCAAAATGGATAGAAGAATAACCAGAATGGCAAAGGCTCACCCATTGATCAGCTCCAGGATGATCAAAGACAGTCTGGAGTTACTTGTACGTGCTGTGACAGTTAGACGACGCCTGTGTGAAGCTAATTTATTTGCAAGAATCCCTCGCAAAGTCCCTCTGATAAATAAAAGACATGTACAGAAGAGGTTACAATTTGCCAAAGAACACATCAACTGGCCTAAAGAGAAATGGAGGAATATTTTGTGGACTGATGAGAGTAAAATTGTTCTTTTTGGGTCCAAGGGCTGCAGACAGTTTGTGAGATGACCCCCAAACTCTGAATTCAAGCCACAGTTCACAGTGAAGACAATGAAGCATGGTGGTGCAAGCATCATGATATGGGCATGTTTCTCCTACTATGGTGTTGGGCCTATATATCACATACCAGGTATCATGGAGCCGTCTGGATATGTCAAAATACTTGAAGAGGTCATGTTGCCTTATGCTGAAGAGGACATCCCCTTGAAATGGGTGTTTCAACAAGACAATGACCCCAAGCACACTAGTAAATGAGCAAAATCTTGATTCCAAACCAACAAAATTAATGCCTCGCAGATGTGAAGAAATCATGAAAAACTGTGGTTATACAACTAAATACTAGTAATCAACTTTTTAATCAAACTACGCTGTTCTTCTGAACAGTGTCTTGAACGTCCCATTTTCCTCAGGCTTTCAAAGAGAAAAGCATATTCAACAGGTGCTGGCTTCATCCTTAAATAGGAGACACCTGATTCACACCTGTTTGTTCCACAAAACTGACAAACTCACTGAGTGCCACACTATTATTGTGAACACCCCCTTTTCTACGTTTTTTTTTTACTAATAGCCCAATTTCATAGCCTTAAGAGTGTGCATATCATGAATGCTTGGTCTTGTTGGATTTGTGAGAATCTACTGAATCTACTGGTACCTTGTTTCCCATGTAACAATAAGAAATACACTCAAAACCTGGATTAATCTTTTTAGTCACATGGCACTACTATTATTCTGAACACTACTGAATGCAAAAATGACTTGATGCATTGAACCATCAACAGTCAACTTTTTTTTTAATACATCAGCTGAAGTTCCAGTCACTGTCACATTGTAAATTTTCCCTGCAGCACCCGGCAATTCTGTGTTATTTCTACGTGTCTGCAAGTTCATCCAATTTTGCAAGAGTGTGAGCATGAAGCTTGGATACGAACCACATTGGGTGACTGACTATAGGGATCACTCAATGCAAGCTCAATGGGACAGCCAACAGCACTGCTCAATGCTATGCTGTGCCTCCTGACTATGGTGGGACAGACAAAAAAACAAACAAAAAAAAATCTAATTTTTTCATGTTCATGAAAAGCTCTCTACTCACGTAAGTTGTTGGTTTTGTAAAAACAGTGTTTGTGCAATCTCTTAAAACCTCTCCTCAGTAAAACCTGTGCACACCAGACATCTGCAGTCTTAATCCAAGAGTGAACAGAAATAAATATAACTATTGTTTTATATTTTCCCTGCATATAAAAAGAAACTGGAATTTCTTTTTGACTTCACACACACACAATGTTCACCAATATGAAATGTGTGAATTTTTATTTTATTTTTGAGCCATGTTATATAAAAGATTAAACCTGCTACATCTTTTCCTCACCTGTGAATCATGTCAAATCACAGGGGAAAAAAAAAAAAACATCTTTGAAATGGATTGGATTGTTTTTAATCATTTTAAAAGTAAACTTGGTCAAAAGTCTGAATTAACTATATTTGGCTTAAGGTTCATTCTTTAAACGAATAAATAAATAAATGTCATTTAAAAAATCCATGTAAAACCTTTAAAATTAATATCGGCCCACTCTCCTGTTGATATCCACCTGGTCTAGATTTAAATTCTGTCCTTGAGTTGATGGTGATTTGCACGTTCACATTGCTTAACAACAACACAGGTTCAATGAGATAGAAATGTGTAAGAATTATACTTCACCTTTTTTTCCTCTCTTCAAAAGTACTATAGGAATAACATGAGACAGGAGTACATGTATGTCCCAATAAGCATCCGCAATGTTCCCGAGGCTACTGGAAGAAAGTAAACCGAAAGAAAAGGTGGTGGAGCCAAAGAGCTTTTTGTGTCGCCACTCTGACGGGGTAAGCTGCCACAAGTACTCCAGTCTCTCTCCTCTTCCTATATGTGGCCCTCTTACTGTTGGCACTATGTATAGGACTTCACGGGCCCCGTTTAAAATAGGTGCCCAGCTAACGTTACAAGGTCCAGTCCCTAAATATTAGCCATTTTCCCTAAATACAGTCTCCCACAAAGGATGCCTTACAAGGGAAAGAAATAGGTGGTATGTGCTGTAGTGGCTTGGGTTGAGATCATATGGGGGGTGTTAACATCATGTTCTACAAGTAGCATCCAGGTTGAGGTGGCTGGACAATTATACTCCTGTAGCCATCATTATAACTACGGACAAATGAGTGTCCAGGCAAGGGGAATCTGGAGACGCGATCGTCAATTGAGAGTAGAACAAGTGCAGTGTTTGTAAAAAATAACTGCATTTATTAACAACGTACATATAGAGCGCATCCGGAAAGTATTCAGAGCGCTTCACTTTTTCCACATTTTTTTTAAATTACAGCAGTATTTCAAAATGAATTAAATAGTTTTTTCCCTAAAAAATTGTAAACACAACACCCCATAATGACAATGTGAAAAAGTTTGAGATTTTTGCAAATCTATTAAAATAAAAATAAAAAAAGAATCACATGTACATAAGTATTCAGTTCCATCCTGTTTCCACTGATCATCCTTGAAATGTTTCTACAGTTTAATTGGAGTTCACCTGGGGTAAATTCAGTTGATTGGACATAATTTGGAAAGACACACACCTGTCTACATATAAGGTCCCATAGTTGACAGTGCATGTCAGAGCACAAACCAAGCATGAAGTCAATGGAAATATCTGTAGACCTCCGAGACAGGATTGTCTCGAGGCACAAATTGGGGGAAGGGTACAGAAACATTTCTGCTGCTTTGAAGGTCCCACTGAGCACAGTGGCCTCCATCATCAATAAATGGAAAAAGTTCTGAAATACCAGGATTCCTCCTAGAGCTGGCCGCCCTTCTAAACTGAGCGAGGCCTTAGGTGAGGTGATGAGTGGGGCGTGACAGTCTTGGCCTCAGATCAGACACAATTCAACCTGCATCAACCATCTTCCACCACACCTTGGGAGAGCCATTCTGGAATGTCTTCTTGGAGCACTGTTTGGATCTGTGAAAAGGACTGATCTGGGGCTGTCATTGCACTTGGTGCAGATTTGGACTCTGAGTAAATATGGCTCCTACTCTTTTGTTTGGGTAGGGTTTAAGCAGTGTTAAGTTTATAAGCAGCTCAGTTTGATACTTTTGCTATTTGTTTGTTCTTGTAAAGTTTTATTAAATTTCCAACTCCGAATTCAATTTGCTGTTGATTTGTCCATAACACAGACCTCCAGCATTCCTCTGTGGAGAGAGGAGAACCTTCCAGAAGGACAACCATCTCTGCAGCAATCCACCAATCAGGCCTGTATGGTAGAGTGGCCAGATGGAAGCCACTCCTTAGGAAAAGGGACATGGCAGCCGACCTGGAGTTTGCCAAAAAGCACCTGAAAGACTCTCAGACCATCAGAAACAAAATTCTCTGGTCTGATGAGACAAAGATTGAACTCTTTGGCATGAATGCCAGGCTTCATGTTTGGAGGAAATCAGGCACAGCGAATGCCTGCAGGTAAGCATGGCAGTGGCAGCATCGCGCTGTGGGGATGTTCTTCAGTGGCAGGAACTGGGAGACTAGTCAGGATTGAGGGAAAGATGAATGCAGCAATGTACAGAGACACCCTGGATGAAAACCTGCTCTTGATTGCAAACTGGGGTGACTGTTCATTTCAGCAGGACACTAACCCAACATATCAAAGTAGTGGCTTCAGGACAATTCTGTGAATGTCCTTTAGTGTCCCAGCCAGAGCCCAGACTTGAATCCGATTGAACATCTCTGGAGAGATCTGAAAATGGCTGTGCACTGACGCTCCCCATCTAACCTGATGGAGCTTGAGAGGTGCTGCAAAGAGGAATGGACAAAACTGCCCAAAGATAGGTGCACCAAGCTTGTGGCATCATACTCAAGAAGACTTGAGGCTGTAATTGCTGCCAAAGATGCATCAAAGAAGCACTGAACAAAGGGTGTGGATACTTATACACGTGCGATTTCTTAGTTTATTTTTTTTTTCCAATATAAATTTGCAAAAATTAAAAAAAAAAAAAATCATGCTGTCATTATGGTGTGTTGTGAGTAGAATTCTGAGGGAAAAAATTAATTTACTTTGGAATAAGGCTGTAACATAACACGTGGAAAAAGAAAAGAGCTGTGAACACTTTCGAGAAGCACCATACTTAACCTTGATCTATCAAATATTAAATTCCTGAGAGAAAGAATATCATACTGTCAATGCAGTTATGATATGGTATATCTTTGTGTACTACAGCACCACATTACGGTTTACCTCCACCAAGGCAAACCGTTTAGTGCCTCCCCCCATTCAAGTTTGTTGGTTTTGTTTAGTTTCCGAGTGGTATCACACGTAACTGCAGACTAGTGCCATGTGTCATACATTCACAAACCATAAATTATCTGGACAACAGTTCCAAATTGTCTGTGGTGTACTCAAAAGCATGTATTTTTATATTTTTTAATTCTGATTACAGCAGCATCTACTCACGTTGTCCTTCAATCCTCTGCCGGTGACTCAGGTAACTGAAGTGAAGAAATCCGGAGAGGTTTTGTGCAGGAATAAAGCTGCTAAAGGGATCTTCCTTGGAACAGTGAGCAAGGCTTTAGATGTGCCTTTATTTATAAACCCTCAGCTGTTTCGTTCATCTCACAGAAAAAAAACAGCCCTTGCATTCTTGTCTGGAAATATCCCACTCTGACCATAGTTATGTTCAATTTCAACAACCCAGCCCTCCTCTGTCTGTGTTGTCTTTCCCCTCATACAGTGTCTGTAGTTACTCGGCAGCCTGTTCAGCGTGTAGTTAGGTTGACAAGCGTTAATATCCCCCAAGTATCGATGACAGTTTGTGCGTTCAGGATGTATTTAGGTAATGCAGTTAAGGATGTAATGTTTTCCGTTTCTGAGCATGTTTTGCAGGATTAATAAAAAATTAATGATTATTCACCAAGCGTCATGGATGACTTAGGTCAGATCCAGACACACCTCTGCCAGCTGTGTGCAGGGCTGTGACTGTTCAACAAAAACAGAAGAGCCTTTTACATATAAATGACGAGTGGGGATTTTTCATATAACATTTAATTTAGTAAACAAAGGGCGGCGGCACGGTGGTTTAGTGGTGAGCACTGCTGCCTCACAGCACGAAGGTCCTGGGGTCACTTCCTGCCTGGATCTTTCTGTGTGGAGTTTTGCATGTGCACATGGGTTCCCTCTGGGTGCTCTGGCTTCCTTCCACTCTCAAAGACATGCAGGTTAGATGAATTGGTTAATCTAAATTGACAGAAGGTGTGAGTGAGAGTGTGATAGTTTGTCTATATGAGGCCCTGCGATAAACTGGCCTCCTGTCCAGGGTGTACCCCACCTCATGCACTATGACTGTTGGGATAGGCTCCAGCCCCCCCCATGACCCTTGATAGGAGTAAGTGGGTAAAAAAAAGTGAGTCACATTGAGACTGCTGCATTTCAGCTGCTCACGAGACCAAAAAGTGTTACTGCTGTGGTAATATGTTGCAGAAATGACCTCAATTTAACCATTCAATATTTTTATCTCAGCAGAACAAAACTCATACAGTACTATTACAAAGTAATAATAATCAGCAACCCAAAAAAAGTGAGTTGCACTTTAGAAATATAACACAATGCTAAAATACCATCGGCCGTATGACCACTGTGTTCTGTATAATTTGCAGTTTAAGTAATTATTAGGTTCCAAAAACTGAGTTTGCAGCTGAGTTTTAGAGAAGTTTATGTCTTGCTTGTTTTTGCATATTATATGACAAAGAGGGTTATATTTACACACAAACGACATGAAGTTTCCACCTACTTGAGGTGATGGTCTAGTGGTTAAGGCGTTGGGCTTGAGACCAGAAGATCTTTGGTTCAAATCCCAGCCTGACTGGCAAATCACTAAGGGCCCTTGGGCAAGGCCCTTAATCCCCTAGTTGCTCCCGGTGTGTAGTAAGCACCTTCTATGGCAGCACCCTCACATCGGGGTGAATGTGAGGCATTATTTGTAAAGCGCTTTGAGCATCTGATGCAGATGGAAAAGCGCTATATAAATGCAGTCCATTTATTTACCTAGCTAGCAGCATGCGAGTCATCACGCTAACGTCCGTGAGATTATGCCATAAAATTAGGTACAGAATGTGACATTTTAACCACTTAAAATACTTTTTACAATATGTCAAGATTAGCCATCTTTGAACTTGTCCAAGGTATGTGTCCAAAGAATGTTCCCTGTGAATTTGAAGACTGGCAGTAACAGAACTGGACTTATGCTGTACACAGACAGACGGACGCCAGGTCTTCGCAATACCTGATGGTCATATGTGGGCCTCGAGTAAAAAAATCAAAAAAGGAATAAAGGCTAGCTTATCTTAAAGTGACATTTTACTGTGTACACTTGTGAGAGGTCTTACACATAACCATTTCTGTCAACCTGGAAACTGGGTGTAGCTGTGCAGTAACCACTGGGAAGCTCGCAACTTATGTGTCGGGGGATCACTTAAGTACACCCTTATGCTAAATATGAATGAAATTGGTCAACTGGTTCTTGTGACATTGCACTAACAAGGGTGGCAATGACAATACCTTGAATATCTCTCTGTGACTATGAAATTGACCCCAAGGTCATCGTAATCGACTGGCGTCAGGGGGATCACCCAAGTACACCCTTAAGCAAAATAAGAATGAAATTGGTAAATGGATTCTTGAGATATCACACTAACAAACGAAAAAAAGACATACGGGCAGACGGACAGGCTGATTGCTATTTCCACCCTATCTCATACCAGGGAGATAAAAATTAGGCAGGCTGATGGTCACCTGCTAGTGTACATGCTAATAATTGCTAATGCGGCTAAAGTGGTTGAAGTTTAGAAAGATTATACACCGCTCAGTGTTTATGCTGCGATTTCTTCAGTAAGGTTAAAGGAAGCAAAGCAGCCATGGCTCATGTGGAGAGGTGAAGTGATGCAACACACTTTCATAGTTTGGACAAAGATCAAATAACATGCCAAGAATTAGCTGAAGCACTTACTGCTACAGATGCATGACCTGCAAGACCTACATGCCTGCATGCGACACCATCATGCACAACATACATATTACCTGCACTTGGAGAACTGCTGAAAATGCAACTGAATTTCAAAGCAATGCCAAACTGTTATGCAATGCCAACTTTTCCTGTTATAAAATGATATATGAACATGTTGCAAAGTTATACATGAATAGGAATGTTTCCAATTCATGGAACAAAATCAATTAACCCCAGAAAGACTGACTGTCCATCAGGGATGGTCGAATTAATGCATCCATAATTGTGGTTACTGACATCGTGAACTCATCCCTAATCAAAAATAAGGTTAACCCAGGATTCCTGTTGGCACAGTGGCACAGGATATTCAGGAACAACAGTTTTGTAAACTGTTTTGTCATAGATAAATTTTCTTAATTTATTTTTTACAACACAAAATAAAATAAAGGACATTAATATAAAAATATTAGTGATGTTCTGAGATTATATGGCAAAATTAAGTGTCAATTCTACCAAAAACACCAACGTTTACTAACTTTTTGACATTATCTAGACAGATATGCCATCTAAAATTGTGATGAATGCTAAAAGCACTACTTCTCTCTTCTCTTTTCAATCCACTGCCACCAGAATTGTTTTGAGTTGTCACTGTCATTAGGACTAGGGCAGACATGAACGGCTGTTTTTTCATGAATGAATCCATCAACAATTTTACAAGTTAGCTTAAATCATATGACTAACTTTCCTCTAAAACACTGGTTTCAAAAGCTACCGTCGGCCATCGTCATTATCAGGCTATTTTATAAGATGTGGCCAACTTTTTTGGGCCCTCTCCACAGTACCTCTGCACCAATGCACATAAAGAGGAAACTTGTTTAAGAATTGTGTAAAACGTCTGTCTGAAATACATGATAATCAACTGTTCAAACGAAGTGCGACAAAAATTTTCAGTCTAAACCTGAATGTTCATAAACTACAGATTTTGGATCATTTACAACCCCACATCAGAAAATCAGGATCTTGAAAACCGACTTTCAAAAGCAAGGGGGCTTTCGTCAGACTCTCGACTCCTGTACATTGCTGCATTCATCTTTCCCTCAATCCTGACTAGTCTCCCAGCTCCTGCCACTGAAACTTAAGCCTGGGTCCCACTGAATAATGAAGGATGAATAATGAGCCACGCAGCATGTTTTCTTTGCTACGTGAGAGTTTCTTCAACTATCGTGGGAGTTTCGTGGCTCTGAGTGGCTCTTAGAGGCATTATCTTCAGTCAAGGAGGCTCCTCTCTGAGCGTGGCAGTAATTTCAAGAAGTTCAAAATTTAGCAACAACAGCACGGTGCAGTTTGTGTACCAGTTACTGCGACGGCTTAGAGACATTTGTGTGGTGCTTACGAGTCTGCTAAAAGCCCATTATCCATGCGCCTGGCAGCTACGCAGGACCTGAGAGGCTATTTTTGGAACGGCTGCTCTCTTGCGCACACAATTCCACCTGCTCTGTGCGCTGGACTCTATATAAAATAATTATTTTGTAGCAGATTAATTATTTTCTGCCAAACCTTGGAAGCTGAAAACACCTCTAATCACTTCTGGAATCACAGAGGATTGTTTCATCTGGACGCTTTTTTCACCTCTCTTTCCTGCTCCATGTGGATTTTGAACAGCTTAAGGTAATTATTTTTAATGTTTTTTTATAGCTTGATAAAACAGTTCCTAGCTGTAAAAGTATGTCTGTTGTATGTAAAAGTATGATGATTTAATATCTTGCTAATGGATCACCGCTGCGTGTGTGCACTGAGGCAGTGACTCATTATGCTTCAAACGAGCATTTAGGCAGAACGCCAGCTCACTAAAGAGTGATTTTTCAGTCGATTTTGGAAGAACACAAAGTTAAAATTTGGGTGACTGCGTGAAAATGGAAGTGTGTTTAAAGCCACGGAAGAAATGACTCCAGTGAAGCCGCTAAAAGCAGCGCAGAAGATATATATATATATATATATATATATATATATATATATATATTTTTTTTTTTTTTTTTTTTTTTTTTTCGCACGTCTTTCATTAAAAAAATCTCCTTTAACAGTGGAATATCCGGATAAAATGCTGAAACCGACTTCTTCTGAAACTTCTCTGTTCTCTCACAACGTCCTGGATCAATAGAGCCTGAAATGTGGAGGTTTTCAGCTTGAACAGGCTGACGACGGCGGCTGAGAGCGCTGAGCGATGTCTCGCACCGTGGGAAGTCCTTAAAGCGACAGTATCACCTCAATCTCTCATCAGCCGTTAAAATTTTCACTGAAAACCAGCTTAATTTTTCGAACCGTGTCCACTTCGATGTGTCTCACAGGTTTAGAAAAAATTTTGATCAAACAAAGCGCCAGTCTCTCAGCAACTTCTCAGACAAAGGAATTCCGACGAGGGGCTGGACGACTCCTCCCAAAAAAAATAAAAGAATTTTATTTTATTTATTTTATTTTGGAAAAAAATAAAAAGGACCTATACTTTATTGACAGCCCTCGTATAGTGGGATCACAGTTTGTGTGTTTAAAGCCGCAGAACAAATAAAGCCAGCGAGCTGCAGAGCCAGCGAAGAGCACAGAGGTGGCTCTCCAGGAACCCGTGGTACGGTTCTAGCTGGTCTGGTGCATTACAGGTGGACAGCAGCCTGGCACACAGTGCACAACCGCGGGACTGTGCCTGACCATTAAAAAAAAAAAAAAAAAAGGGGCATCTTTAAATGCTGCTGTGATTTGAAAACCCACAAAGGGACCAGGTGTGGGAGGGCTGGAGGTGTGGACCAAACCCATGCCTAAACGTGCACCAACATGGCGTTATCATGGCACTACGTGGCTAGTGTGGCTGATGTGAACCATTCGAGGCTCTAATGACTGTTCGGTCGTGGCTCACTAGAGGCTGCTACGTGGCACATGCGGGGTACAGAGAGGCAGGTAGAGGCACCTTCATAGCGGATAAGTGATAGATGAAAACGTGGGTCATTCTTCGAATAATTGCTGACACACCCATGCATGGCTCATTATTCATCCTTCATTATTTGGTGGGACCCAGGCTTTATCCCCACAGCATGATACTGCCACCAACATGCTTCACTGTACACATGGTGCCTGGTTTCCTCCAAACTTGACGCCAAAGAGTTCAATCTTTGTCTCATCAGGCCAGATAATTTTGTTTCTCATGTTCTGAGAGTCCTTCAGGTGCCTTGTGGCAAACTCCAGTTGGGCTGCCATGTGCCTTTTACTAAGGAGTGGCTTCCGTCTGGCCACTCTACCATACAGGCCTGATTATTGCAGAGATGGTTGTCCTTTTGGAAGATTCTCCTCTCTCCACAGAGGAATGCTGGACCTCTGACAGATTGACCATCAGGTTCTTAGTCACCTCCCTGACTAAAGCCCTTCTCCCCTGATCGCTCAGTTTAGACGGGCAGCCAGCTCTAAGAAGAGTCCTGGTGGATTCCAACTTTTTCCATGTATGATGGATGGAGTACTCATTGCGACCTTCAAAGCAGCAGTAGTGTTCCTGTACCCTTCACCAGATTTGTGCCTTAAGACAAACCTGCCTCAGGGGTCTACAGACAATTCCTCTGACATGCACAGTCAACTATGGAACCTTATATGTAGACAGGCGTGTGCCTTTCCAAATCATGTCCCATCATCTGAATTTACCCCAGGTGGACTCCAATTAAGCTGTAGAAACATAAGAATGTTCAGTGGAAACAGAATGCACCTGAGCTCAATTTTGGGCTTGGGCTTATGTACATGTGATTTCTTAGTTTTTTATTTTTATTAGTAAATTTGAAGAAATCTTAAAAAATAATCATTTGCATTGTCAATAAGATCAGTAAATGGAATAGTTCTGACTATGCTGAATGCTTGGTTTGCAAAGTAAAGGTCAAACAATGTCAACATCCATCGGATTCTATGACATGTGACATATGTTACCCTATAACGTGATAACTAAGCATGACACATGGTGCAAACTATTCCCTTTTAAATCCCTATAAACTCAAGCAATAATTTGCATTTTTTTTTTTTTACCAAAATTTGAGCAACTTTAACTTTTGACCTGTGTATGAACTGAAATTGACCTTTGTCACAATTTTTGCCGTTTTTACCCCATAACATTCAGTCAGATAGTCCAAATTATACCTTTTTGAAATCTTTATTTTCAGACAAATAATGTGGTATAGGTTTCAATATGATTGGAGCATCTTTTCATTTTGACCCCTGTGTAATTCTTCAGTTGATCCCTACATGGCTCCTATTTAAAATTCAAGTGGCCAATTGTTTTTTTCAAAACAGTAATGTCTATGGAGTATTTTTCTTGAATATGGTGCTTGTATCACCATTTGCAGGATTCCATTGTAAATATTCTGTTATCTGCTGCACTATTGGGCGGCCAGCAAGACAAATACATTTCACTCTCTGCCCCATGTGTGGCGTGCGCACAGCACACACGACCCACATGCCACACAAGTAGTAACACCGGGCATATATATTTATATTGGGGATATCGCGCAGCATTGTAAAAGGGATTATACACACCAGCCCTTCCCCTACCAATAATATGGTGCATATTTGTTTTTGTTGGGTTTTTTTTTTTTGTTTTGTTTTGTTTTTTTAAGTGTAGATGCGACCAGATGTGAGTGGTGTCCATGGTGGTGATGTCTGGTGGAGCGCCGCACTATAAAGCGGCAGACCCAAAGGCATTTTCACTCTTCTCTTTGAGCACCTTGGACAGTGCGGAAAAGTGCGATAAAGTGGCGCAGGTGTGTTTTGCTGTGTGCACTGATGTGGAATGATGGTCAGGATGTTAACAACACAGGCAGCTGCAGTTTGATTTCTAATCAATTATGGCAGCACATTGGATTAGTGGTCAGCACTGTTGCCTTACAGCAAAAAGGTCATGGGTTCGATTCCCTCCTGTGGCCTTTCTGTGTGGAGTTTGCATGTTCTCCCCCTGTTTGCGTGGATTTCCTCCAGGTGCTCTGGTTTCCTCCCACATTTAAAGACTTTATCACTGTCCAGGTCTCCCTTGCAAAAGAGGTCTCGATCTCAATGGGACCAACCTGGTTAAATAAATGTTAAATTAAAAATTAAATGTGATCATCCCCAGTAATCTGATGCACATTTTTTGTTGTTGTTGTTTAAAGAGAGGAGATGTGACCAGCTGAAAGGTGCTGTTCACAGTGCTGAAAGAGAAGAGCGACAACGCCCACTGTGGGTCTGTGCTTCATTATCGCGTTGCACTCTAACACACCACACATAGAGGTGGAACGTGAGATGTACTTCTGTCATGTTGTGCTGTGATCCCTCGCTGTTTACAGTCCACGCCTTTTACCATTTGTACACGCCTGAAAAATATTTAGTTGGTGTTTTCTCTTCATGACGACTCACTGGAGCAGTACACTTGGATGTTTTCCATGAATGAATGGAATGTTGCCTTTTAAGTGCCAGAATTGTTTATCATGACATCACAGTGCCCTCGAAATGCTGCTGAAAAAGCTCTGGCTTCCCCCTCCCCCCAAACATACCGTCACAACAGCCGCTATCGGCAGATGATAGAAGCTGAGGAGAGGTACGAAGTGATACTGGGTTTGCTGAGATGCTAGTCACATGCACTCCTCACTCAGTGGACATGCATGGATCATGTGGGTCAGATATACAATTGGCACAGGCTGACAGTACAAAATTACCCACGCCTTCGTGCACAACAGCCATGCAGCCAGTACGTGACAACTACAGGGCCAGTACTCTTTCAAAAACTTTCCATCAGATATCTACGGCACGCCTTCGGGCTGCCGCTCATTGCAACCCATACGTACGAGGTCTGTGAGAAAAGTATCGTACCTTTTTATTTTTTTCAAAAACTATATGGATTTGATTCATATGTTTTTACGTCAGCCAAGCTTGAACGTTCGTGTGCATGCATGAGTTTTTCCACGCCTGTCGGTTGCATCATTCGCCTGTGAGCACACCTTGTGGGAGGAGTGGTCCAGCCCCCTCATCAGATTTTCATTGTCAGGAAATGGCGGAATGATTTGGGCTTTTTTTCCATCAGAATTTTTTCAGAAACTGTTAGAGACAAGCAGCTGGAAACCATTCGAAAAATTTATCTGGCTTTCGGTGAAAATTTTACGGGCTTCACAGAGAATAAGGACTGTTACTACAGGTTTAAGGACGCCCCACAATGGAGAGGCAGAAAATACCACATCATTTCTAAACGGATCGCTGTGTGGAGCTGGGACCGTCGTGAGCAATTTCTCTGGTTATCACAAGAGCTGGACATCAGCCATTTTCTGGCAGATTTCACTTTTAACAAGAGATTTTGTCATGGAAAGCCGCGCAGAGGCTTCGCGCGTCAGGACCGATTCGCTGATCGAGCAAGACAAAGAAACACCTCCATTTCGTAGTGTTAGAGGACAAGTTGGGACATGCCCAGCTCTCCTTTGTCTCGCTCGATCAGCGAATTGGTCCTGATGCGCAACGCCTCCGAGCGGATTTCCATGACAAAATCTCTTGTTAAAAGTGAAATATCCGGGGATTGGGCAGGCAACTCTAAAACATTAATTTTGTTGGTTTGGAACCAAGATTTTGCTCGTTTACTAGTGTGCTTGGGGTCATTGTCTTGTTGAAACACCCATTTCAAGGGCATGACCTCTTCAGCATAAGGCAACATGACCTCTTCAAGTATTTTGACATATCCAAACTGATCCATGATACCTGGTATGCGATATATAGGCCCAACACCATAGTAGGAGACAGATGCCCATATCATGATGCTTGCACCACCATGCTTCACTGTCTTCACTGTGAACTGTGGCTTGAATTCAGAGTTTGGGGGGTCGTCTCACAAACTGTCTGCAGCCCTTGGACCCAAAAAGAACAATTTTATTCTCATCAGTCAACAAAATATTCCTAAAATATAACCTCTTCTGCACGTCTTTTATTTAACAGAGGGACTTTGCGGGGATTCTTGCAAATAAATTAGCTTCACACAGGCGTCTTCTAACTGTCACAGCACTTACAGGTAACTCCAGACTGTCTTTGATCATCCTGGAGCTGATCAATGGGTGAGCCTTTGCCATTCTGGTTATTCTTCTATCAATTTTGATGGTTGTTTTCTGTTTTGTTCGACGAGTCTTTTTTTTTGTCCATTTTAAAGAATTGGAGATCATTGTAGATGAACAGCCTATAATTTTTTGCACCTGCATATACGTTTTCCCCTCTCCAATCAACTTTTTAATCAAACTATGCTGTTCTTCTGAATAATGTCTTGAACATCCCATTTTCCTCAGGTTTTCAAAGAGAAAAGCATGTTCAACAGGTGCTGGCTTCATCCTTAAATAGGGGACACCTGATTCACACCTGTTTGTTCCACAAAACTGAATGCCACACTACTATTATTGTGAACACCCCCTTTTCTACTTTTTTTTTTTTTTTTTTTTTTTACTAATAGCCCAATTTCATAGCCTAAAGCCCAGGTTACACATAGAGAGTTTTGTCGGCGGGTAGTACACTCAACAAAAATATAAACGCATCACTTTTGGTTTTGCTCCCATTTTGTATGAGATGAACTCAAAGATCTAAAACTTTTTCCACATACACAATATCACCATTTCCCTCAAATATTGTTCACAAACCAGTCTAAATCTGTGATAGTGAGCACTTCTCCTTTTCTGAGATAATCCATCCCACCTCACAGGTGTGCCATACCAAGATGCTGATTAGTAGGGATGGGTATTGATAAGGTATTATTCTCTGAAACGCCTTTGGAGACGGCTTATGGTAGAGAAATGAACATTCAATACACGAGCAACAGCTCTGGTTGACATTCCTGCTGTCAGCATGCCAAGTGCATGCTCCCTCAAATCTTGCGACATCTGTGGCATTGTGCTGTGTGATAAAACTACACCTTTCAGAGTGGCCTTTTATTGTGGGCAGTCTAAGGCACACCTGTGCACTAATCATGGTGTCTAATCAGCATCTTGATATGGCACACCTGTGAGGTGGGATGGATTATCTCAGCAAAGGAGAAGTGCTCACTATCACAGATTTAGACTGGTTTGTGAACAATATTTGAGGGAAGTGGTGATATTGTGTATGTGGAAAAAGTTTTAAATCTTTGAGTTCATCTCATACAAAATGGGAGCAAAACCAAAAGTGTTGCGTTTATATTTTTGTTGAGTGTACGTAGACCGAAGTTCACGGTAGTTCCGGCTGTTTTCGCGGTGGAAAGGGGCGGAGCATTGCGCCGGCGTTTTGACCGCCGTACTAGCTGCAAATACGCGGATAAAACGCCGCTAAATCCGCCAAATAAAGCGGCGTTTTGACGCCGTAGCATCCGGCACACGTCAGGCAACGGGGGTTAATACCCAGTTCTATCCTTTACAATCGCAGGTTAAGA
Source organism: Thalassophryne amazonica (assembly GCF_902500255.1). NCBI lineage: Eukaryota > Metazoa > Chordata > Actinopteri > Batrachoidiformes > Batrachoididae > Thalassophryne > Thalassophryne amazonica. Next base: position 129,477,311 of record NC_047104.1, read on the forward strand.
TGCGCGTGAGAATGGCGGTGTTCTGCTGCCGCCGAAAATGCCCTGTGTACCGCTGGATTTATCCAGGCAAATCCTGCGTTACTCCAGGAACTTTTACATATAGGCACCGCCCCCAGAGTATAATAGGCTGAAGCAGCTGTCACTGCAGGAGGAGGGAGCTCATCTCTCAGCCTTTTCTTTTCTCTCCTTTTTCCCCCTCAACGTGTTGCTCTTCTCCACCACAGGGCTACCCTCTGCTTCTGAACTAGACCTCTTGGTAAGTCCTTACTGCTGCCAATTTTCTTTTAGGAGGCATACTGGAGCTTCTCTGCAAAAATATCTGGAGCTGGCTGCGAGTGAGAGGCCTGCATGCAGCACGCTAGCGTTTTTATACTGACCGCCGCCTATCGGCCGTTTGGAACACCATTAACTGGGAGGTGGCGTTTAGAACAGAGTACTGTCCACTAGCGCTGCTGTTTTGTCTGCCTCTGTCGCCGGTTAAGACGCCTTTGAGGATGCCGATGTGGGCTCTATTGCCGTTTTACACGCCGTTGGTTAGGGATAAAACACCTGCGGCACTACAGGAAGGGGCAGGATGACACAGCGATTAAAAAGTATCAAACGCCGTTGTTCGCGTTGTCTCCGTCGTCACGCGAATTCTCTGGGAGCGCTCCCAGAATTATTCGACATGTTGAATAATTTTTTCGACGATTCCTGGTAAAGCCGGAACTAAGCCACGCCCCCTAGTGCCGGCGTTGACAACGGCGTTTGATCCTTAAGATGGCCAAAAACTCTTCCGGGACGCTTCCAGGAGCTCTTACCGTCTACGTGTAAACGGGGCTTTAAGAGTGTGCATATCATGAATGCTTGGTCTTGTTGGATTTGTGAGAATCTACTGGTACCTTGTTTCCCATGTAACAATAAGAAATATACTCAAAACCTGGATTAATCTTTTTAGTCACATAGCACTACTATTATTCTAAACACTACTGTATGTATGCACCACACGCGTGGGGAATTGTGACGCAGGCTTTAGCTGAACACCCATAAGCTCTGATCCTTCAGTCGGCACAGCATTCATTAAAGGATTACATTGGGAAACCTTTGTCAAGTATTAGAATAGTTGCAATCACAAATGCCAAAAAAGAAGCCTTACGTTAACACTGTCCAGAAGCTGAGTTGACCTCTCTGGGCTTCGACGCCATCTGCGTCATTTCAACCTTTTCTGATTTAAGGTTGAACATAAATAATGAATAGAGTTGAATTATTCAGTCCAAACTGAAAGAACCCAGCTATTAATTTGGACCAAAATAAATCATTTGCGATATTTGTGAATTCTGGAACACAGGATCTAATTTAAGCTGACTTGTATGTTTTACATCTTAACATTTAAAAGTTACATGATTGTAGCCAATATATATAACAAAAAACAGTGTTTCAGGGATTCACACTGGTAACAATACAAAAACCTGACACTATTAAAAACTGTTTTGGGCTCTTTGCTATCATAAAATACTCTCTGCATCATTAGATTAAAGTTACTGTATGCATGTATGTAAGTCATTCTAAGATATTGTACTAATAATAAAGATGCCAATTAAAGGAGACCTGCATTGAAAAAAATGCAGTCAGATTTTTTGAACAACAAATGACTTACATTTACACATGAGATCCTTCTGAATGTAGTAAAGTAAATCTGCAAGCCCAGATCTGTCATTCAACGGAGAAATCATTTGAAAATGACAAATTTACAGCTAACATTTAGCCCTCCGCAAATTGTCCCTCTCATCACGGATGCTGCCGAGACGTCACGGACAAGACCCTCTCCCAGCATGCATTGCACCAATTGCACCTTTTTCTTGTCTTATACGGAAGGATCTACTTTTTTAAAAAGTTCATATTGTCTTGCGGTACATTTGGTGAGTACACATTTGTTTTATTTGTGCTTGAAAATTATTTTGGGGGACTTTTTCATACGCCCGTTTCATTGAGTGGTGTCGCAATGAAAATCTACTGTCTTTCGCCTCCGGTACCATCGCGGGATATGGAGGCGAGACCCGCAAAGAATACCAGTCATTAAAAATATATAAACCTCTCTCAGCGTCCATGGAGCTCTGGGGCTCCGATTGCCGAGACGTGCGGTGCTGTGGATTTTGCCGCAAGAAGTCTGTCCTTGCAGCAACAGGTGTACCGGCCGCTTCACATTAAAACAGCGAGCGTAATCTCAGGACTTGTGCCAAGTGTGCTGCAGCTCCATTCAGTAGACAGAGAGGTGATGCCGGTGTTGTGCGCTGAATCTGGCACAACACCGTCTGCAAAGCAGACACGGGCGGTGTGAGTGGCCCGCATCGGCAGTTAACGAGCTTGTTAACGAGCCCGCAGACTTAATAAGCGCAGCGGAGGCAGAGAGCGGGAGAGGAAGAACAGCGCCCGCTGTCTATGTCGTTGCTGATCTGAGCACACAGATCTGTATCTCACATTCATTGCAGCTTACTTTTGGATGTTGAAACCAGGACATGTATAAGTAACATTACTAACAGATAAAATCAATTTCAACGCGGGATTGGACTGAAGGCGGGAACGCGTCGTCTTGTCCCTGACGTCATGGAAATGATACGGCTGTACAAACTGTTTTCACAGAGGGCTAAATTTTAGCTTCAAATTTGTCATTTTTAAATGAAGATTTCTCCGCTGAATTACAAATTTGGGCTTACAGATTTACTTTACTGCATTCTCAAGGGTCTTATAAATACATATCAGCTATTTCTTTCTGAAATCTGACCACATTTATTTCAATGCAGGTCTACTTTAACAACAACTTAATGAGTCATCAAAAAAAAAAAAAAAAAAGAAATGTCTGTGGTCCTGAATGAGAACAAGGTGTCCAGTGTTTTACAGAATATTTTAAAATACTTCAATGCCTGATTAAATTGCAACATAAACTGTATCAGTGCATAAAAATTGTCTTTTCCAAACTCATAAAAATTACAAAAAAGAGAAAAGGAGAAAACTGATCTGGGTTTATAACTTTTGCAAATAGATGAGGATGTCTTGATGAGGAAGTCATGTTTCTACAGCAATGTTCAGTATATGAAAAGCAAAATGAAGTCATATTTTAGAATTACAGAGTATGAAAAATATCAGCACAATTTGGTTATTCTGACATACGAGGTCTGTTAGAAAAGTATCCTACATTTTTTTCAAAAACCATATGGATTTGAACCCTCGTGCGCATGCGTGAGTTTTTCCATGCCTGTCGGTTGCTTCATTCGCCTGTGAGCAGGCTTTGAGTGAGGTGTGGTCTACCCCTCTTGTCTATTTTTTATTGCGAATAAATGTCTGAACGATTTGGATCTTTGCTGCATCAATTTTTTTCCAGAAACTGTAAGACCTCCAGGTGGACACCGTTCCAAAAATTAATATGGCTTTCAGGGACGATTTTATGGGGATTAAACAGATTAAGGAGTGATCCAGACGGTTTAAAGACCGCCCACAATTGCTGAGAGCGCAGCAATGGACAGGCTGACACCCCGCACAAACAACCAGATCATTTCCAACGTGAAAGCTTTGTTGATCCAGGACCTCGTCTGACTTTCACAAAAAGGCAGAAGATGTGGACATCAGCACTTTTTCCGGCACATTCCACCGTTACAGGAGGTTTTTTTTCATGGAAAAAGAAGCCGAGGGACGCGCCATGGAGCCGTTCATTATGCGGGACAAAACAACCTCGGTCTTGGTCTCACAGGACGGCTTAAAGGTGGATTTCAGACGGATTCCGGTTGCTTTCCAGTCGTGTGAATATCCGATTATGATTATGCATGCGCTGGACATGCCAGAACATGTCCCATGAGGCTTCATCATGGCGTTTCTTTGCGCCGAGCGGCTGCACCACGACGCGTGGAATTCCTCCACCTTTGTTCCTCTTTCCATGACAAAAACTCCTGTAACAGTGAAATGGGCCGTTCATTTTTAAACTGAACACTGTCTTGATCCGGTATGTCCTCTGACTAGCACAGGAATTGTGAAAAGACATGGACATCTGCACTTTTCCAGCACATTAAGACAGATGTGCGGAGGAGTTCAGCGCGTCGTGGTGCAGCCGCTCGGCGCAAAGAAACGCCATGATGAAGCCTCACGGGAGCATTTTATTGATGGCATTTTGAATGCACAGAGATACCGTGACGAGATCCTGAGGCCCATTGTTGTGCCATACATCGATGAACATCACCTCATGTTGCAGCAGGATGATGTACGGCCCCATGTTGCAAGGATCTGTACACAATTCTTGGAAGCTGAAAATGTCCCAGTTCTTGCATGGCCGGCATACTCACCAGACATGTCACCCATTGAGCATGTTTGGGATGCTCTGGACCGGCGTATACGACAGCGTGTACCAGTTCCTGCCAATATCCAGCAACTTCGCACAGCCATTGAAGAGGAGTGGACCAACATTCCACAGGCCACAACTGACAACCTGATCAACTCTATGTGAAGGAGATGTGTTGCACTGCATGAGGCAAATGGTGGTCACACCAGATACTGACTGGTATCCCCCCCAATAAAACAAAACTGCACCTTTCAGAGTGGCCTTTTATTGTGGACAGTCTAAGGCACACCTGTGCACTAATCATGGTGTCTAATCAGCATCTTGATATGGCACACCTGTGAGGTGGGATGGATTATCTCAGCAAAGGAGAAGTGCTCACTATCACAGATTTAGACTGGTTTGTGAACAATATTTGAGGGAAATGGTGATATTGTGTATGTGGAAAAAGTTTTAGATCTTTGAGTTCATCTCATACAAAATGGGAGCAAAACCAAAAGTGTTGTGCTTATATTTTTGTTGAGTGTATTTCATTCACAGGCTTTGCATAATTGTGCTTGTTTGAAAATAAAAAAATCACTGTGCACGTCTGTAGTCAACATCAACCAACAACTCATCCTGTAGCATCTTTTCTAATCAAAACAAACTATAAAGCATGCAGACTTCACATTTGGTTCAGAATATTTGGTCTACTGGTGTGATGTGCATTCTCGCCACAACTATACCATGGTCCACTTGCAACCAGACCAAGTCCCACCTTTACAAAAGAACCTTGGTGCACTTGTTTGGTATGTACCAGAGTTCAAATCTTTGTTCACACCTTCCGAACCAAAGCAAAATATCTGACTAAACACACCACAGTCTGAAAGAAATGGACCAAACAGGGTAGGTGTAAAAACAATATTAATACGAGAAGAGGTTTTGAGCTTGACCGAGTAAAAGTAGAGCATGGTTCTCAAGGAGATGGTTTAGGAAGCACAGATCTAGACTAATTAAGACTCACACAAAAGAGAGTTCACTTACTAGTATTACTGCCTCCACCAGTTCCAACTGTGTTGATTGTTGCTGGTACAGAGGATGATGGGTAGAGAAGTAGGTGCCCATTCTCACAGCCCTGCTGCTGCCATCCGCCGCTTAGTCCTGCATCCCGGGAACTCTGCCACCCATTAAGGCGATCCTCTGAGCCATAGCGTTGGTGAAGATGCAAAGGGTAGAGGTTTCCAGATGATGAGTTGATAGTAGAGGAAGAAGAACTTGAAGAGGTGAGCGTGGAAGGAGGTGTGGATTGGTGGTGGGCGTGATGTGGCCCAGCAGGAGGCGGTCTTTCCAGTGAATCTCCCTGGGCAGCAGCCCTCTCCTCCAAGTGGTTGAGCCACAGCGCCAGGGCAGCACGGTCCTCAAAGGAAGTAGCGGGATGAATGAGAGCGTAGGACAGAAGCTGGCGAGACTCCTCCAGGTGATGGCCATGCTCAATGGTGTGGGCTAGGATGCGTGGCAGCAGGCGCATGTACTCCCCCTTGGCTTCTACATTACCAGGTTTGAGCAGAGGGAGATGAGTGAGGACGAGAGATATGACACGTTCCTTTGGTTCACCTTGCCATTGGCTGATCACCGCTGCAGGAGATAAAAAGAAACAAAACATGTTAATTAGTCCACCATTTCCCATGATGCAAAGCTAAATGTCAAAATGTTATGAAAAGTCTGACTTTTGATCATTCTCAAGATTGAACAACATTTTTTATTTCCAAGGTCTCAGCTGTGGACACTTTTTCTTGAAGATACATCATGCAATAAAAAAAATGCGTTTTTGGACAACTGAACACAAGATATGCAAGACGTCAATTCCTTGGTGAAAGCCAAATTCCATAAAAGATCCACAAAAGACACTGTTTGGCCTACAGAGTCTTAAAGTGACCATAAAGTGCACCAATGCAGAATTCTATCTTGAGAAAATGCGATGTGACCTCATTTACCAAGTTGACATGGAGCATATCAAATCAAAAGTACATAATTTAAGATTTCAGCAACACAAACCTGTTTTGATCAGGAGAAAATCTGCAACAATTGTTATCTGATTTAGGAACTGAAATGATAAAGTTAAAGAGATGGTTTGATATTAACAAATTATCATTAAATTTGTGAAAAACTAATGTTATTTGTAAACTGTAAGTTACAAATACAGTTAAATATACAAGGGGTAAACATAGAACGTGTCAAAGAAATAAGTTTTTAGGTGTCATTATTGATGAAAGAATTAATTGTAAAGCTCATATTCAACATGGTCAAAAGAAGGTATCAAAAAGTATTGCCGTATTAAATAAAACAAAGCATGTTCTTGATTGCAGAGAACTACATACTTTGTATTGTTCATTGGTTGCACCCTACCTGACTTACTGTGCTGAATTTTGGGGCAACAATTATAAAAACTACAGTGCAACCATTATTCGTTCTACAAAAAAGACCATTAAGAACAATTCATAATGCAGTTTATCGAGACCACACCAACCCATTGTTCCTTAAATCTCAAATATTAAAACTTTACAATATGATTTTGTTCAAGACTTCAATTAATCTACAAAGTGAAAAATAAACAAGTGCCCTTTTGAATTCAATTTTTTTTTTACTGAGAGAGAGAGGGAAAATATAATTTCCAAGGCTTGTATCATATTAAAATTGCTGGCGCTCGGACGACCAAGAAAGGTTTCTGTGTCTCCATGTGTGGCCCTAGAATATGGAATAACCTGACGGAGGAACGATGTCCAAATATAAATCAGTTTAAAAATCAATATAAAGACATGATGTTTTCAAGATATGTATCTGCTGAAGAAGGATGAGTTTTGTGTACTGCCAATTGTAAATGTAAATATGTAAATGTAAATTTGTTTGGTAGCGTTCGGATTGTGTCCTTTAAGTGGAAGAGTTTGAAGTGGTTGAAAATGGGAGTGGGAATGGGGGGGTAACTTCCCCCTACACTCCTTTTGGACTATAGTTTTATTTTTGGTTAAAAGGGTAGGCATTAATAAGCTTTGCTTCTGCCTATACCCTTTCAGGCACAGGGATGCATTGTAATTCATTTTCTTTCTTTTTGTAAGTTTGTTGTTTTGGACTGTGTGCTGAATAAATTCATTCAATCACACTACACAACATCTAAGATGGTTGAAAATGTGGTTATAAGTGGTTTAAGCAGGGCGGAAACTGCCCTGCTTAAAGTGTTTAGTGACATGATGTCTGCGGATTCTGAGAAATGCACTGTCCTTGTTCTGTTAGCGCTTTCGGCGGCCTTTGACACGGTTGATCATAACAGCTTATTCACAAGATTGCAGTACTTAGTTGGAATGTCAGGACCTGTCCTAGCGTGGTTCTCTTCCTATTTATTGGGCAGGAGTTTCTGTGTCTCGGCTAATCAGATCCTGTCTGACTCTGCTGATCTGTTGTGCGGAGTACTCCAAGGATCAGTTTTGGGCTTTATGTCCTTTCCTTAGGACAGCTAATTCAGGGATTTGATGATGTCTCTTATTTATTTGCTGATGACATCCAGCTGTACTGCTCTTTTAATGTCTCTGAGATTCACAAACTGACTTCTTTAACTAATTGCCTCGTGCAGATAAAACAATGGCTTGGGGCCAACTCTTTGCAGCTAAATTTAGCAAAAACTGAAGTGCTTGTCATTGTCCCCGATGAGGCAATCCCAGGAATCACTCAGCATCTAAGTGACCTGAGCTTGTTTGTTAAATCGAGTCTTATAAACCTCCGTGTCGTCTTTGACAAAGAAATGTCACTTGAGCATCACTCGAAACAGCTGACAAGGAATTCTTTCAATCAGTTGCGAAAAATATCGAAACTTAGAAGTAGTGTTGAATGATGATCTTGAGTTGATTATCCACGCCTTTGTTTCCTTGCGTTTAGACTACTGTAACAGCTTATTTTCTTGCCTAAACCAAAAGAAGCCATCTCGCTTGCAGCAGGTTCAGAATTCTGCAGCTAGGCTGCTAACTCAGACTAAGAGGAGTAGCTAGCCATATTACTCCATTTTTAAAAGCCCTGCACTGGCTCCCTGTGCGATATTGTTTTAACTTTAAAATCCTCGTGCTGACTTTCAGAGCTCTGCATGGTCAGGCTCCCCCTTATATTAGAGACTTGTTGTGTCCCTACACTCCCTCTCGGAGCCTGAGGTCATTCGACCTGAATCTCCTCATGGTCCCTCGTACCCGTTTCAAGACCAGAGGAGATCGCTCTTTCCAGGCCATCGTGCCAAGGCTCTGGAATGATCTCCCACTCTCTATTTGCACACTTGCTTCTGTTGATGCATTCAAGAGTAGGCTCAAGACGCACTTGTTTCTCCATGCATTTTAATCTACAGTGGAGGGAGCTGTTTATGACCATTATATTTGCTTTTTTGCAGTGATTATGTGCTTTTATGTATTTTATTTTTAACTACCTTTTGTGCAGCACTTTGTGGCTCTCTCTGCCTGTGAAAAGTGCTATATAAATAAAATTTACTTACTTATAATGGACAGATCATGAAAAAAATTACAGAACAACATATTAGCTTTAAAAAACAAGGACGTCAAAATGACGCAAAGCCAATCACACCATCAACCTCAACGCAATGCTGCAAAGTCATACTGCTAAATCTGCTGGCAGAGTCCAAAGCCCTATCCTGTCAATCTGAGTCGCAGGCTTACAAGGAGATGTCAACCGCTCAGGTCAATAGCTCTGAAAAGCCGCACAGAGGAGACAAAACCATCATTTACTGTTTGTATGAGGAAATGCCTGAGTGTTGACTGTCCACTCCAGTTCGTTCTGTCCATAACCAATTACACTAATAACCAACCACAATCATACTATGTCTAAACCCTTTGTCGACACATTCACTAAGTGACTCAATAAATCATGTTATATATATTTGCTGTGTGGTAGCCAAGCGGTCACCACACTTGCCTCCAAAACAGAAGGTTCCTAGTTCAAGACCACCCGTATAATGTGGAGTTGTGTGTGGAAGGGTATATGGCTTAAACGTTGTGCCAAATCAACATGTCGCTGTGGTAACCAACAAAAAGAGAGAAGCTTAAGGAAGTTAGGTTTTCCCCAACACACACACACAGGAAAGAGAGCATGCCATCAGGGGTTTCATTAATGCCACGTTCACACCGGGCGCGACGCAAGCGACAGCAGTGACAGGTTGCAATGTAATCCCTATGGAAGGAGGTGTTGTGGCGCCAAGCCATGGAACACGACGCAATGGACGCGAATGAAGCGACATGAGTGAAGCGATTTTGAGTGATTAGCGCATTTGTGGCGTGATATTGCGTCACGTCGCTTTGCCCTCCTCCCCAAGTTGAAAAATGTGAACTTTTTCATCTTGTCGCGCTGTGATGACTAATCAGGGACTGGATATGTAGTGACGTGAGATGTCTGGAGTTTGAGTTGGATGTGAACATGTCCTGTCTCTGGTAGCCAGCCTGTGAGCAGGACTTATGTTCCTTTTGTCCTTTATTTCACAATTATGACAGAGGAAGAGCGAGCAGTAGCCCCACAGCAGCGGAGAGTCTTTTTTGTGTCACATGTGCGCGTGAGCGAATCGTCCGTGAAGATTATTTTATTTATTAACTACACAGATGTATAATAAAACAAATGGTGACTGGTTTATAAATACAATTTTGACCAAGTTTGGGGGAAGAGAGAGGAGCAGCCCCGCAGCAGGGGCAGTGGAGTTTTTTTTTTTTTTTTTATTATTGTTCACATGTGCGCACATGAACGGGACAGGAGGTCCTCAAACTGGGTCCTGTAGAGGCAGAAGGACTGCTGAAAGCGGCCGTCATCCAGACGCAGCTCCTGCAGCAAATAATGATACTCCCCGAATTGGGAACATCTCGTGAGGATGTTGTGAACCCAGGGACGGCACCGCTGGTGATGTTTGTTTCCACAACAATTAAGAGCACAGCAACTCACTCCGTGTGATCAAGGTCCGCCATGTTAACTTGACTGACAACTGGAGCTGGCGAGCGGAATGGAAGCTCCTCCTATTTGATGACGCACTGGGGGCGAATTTTCGCAGCGAAAGCAAAGCGACACAACGGGCGATGGTGGCGCCAATTTGTGGCTCTGGTTGCACCTGGTGTGAACGCGGCAGACAGAAAATTGAAGTTGGAATGAAAAAAGTAACAGTTGCACAATTTTTCTTAGGGTCAACAACAATTAAAAATAATAAAAAATGCCTGGTGCCTTTCCAGAACCAAAACAATAAAATGGTAAAAAAAAAAAAAAAAAAAAGAATAAGGCTGTAACATGAAGTGTGGAGCAAGTGAAGCGCTGTGAATATTTTCTGGATGCACTGTACATTCAGGTCCATATTGCAAGGATTTGGACAAAAGCAATTTGTCATTTTGCCTTCAACATGTTCATGTTCAGTCTAATTTGCTTGATATGTTAATTTCTAAATTATTTAACGATACCGAGTATGTTTTGTAATAAGTACTGTTCATAAACATTCGCATGACTTGTTCATTCTGATCTCGCTCATCACGTGCCATCCTGCCGTAACACGCCACCACCAGAAACAAATTTTCAGCTGGTGGGAGACACTGTACATTGTATCAAATCTAGTTTTTACAACCAATTTATTCTTGGGAAGGAGATTAATATGAAGGGCAAGAGACAATGAACTAGTTAAGGCCCATCTAAATTTTAGGAAACAATACCAATTAAAAGTTACAGAGAAAATAAGGTGGCAGCTGTTCAGAAACAGTAGAAGAAATGAGTGAGTGAGTGTGTGTGTGTGTGTGTGGGGGGGGGGGGGGGACTCAGCTCAGTTCCAGAAATGACGTAATTCTTCATTCCTCTGAATGAGGCAAGTCTTGCTCCGTCAGAGAACAGGAATTGTTCTATGATCATAAAAATGATGAGAAAGCATATGGACACCCTTCACAAAAGGATTTCTGAAATGTTTCCATCTATGGATTCAAATATTCATTTTAGTTTATTCAAGGAGCAAACATTTTTCCTATAACTGATTTCCTCCCCCCACGTACTTTAAATCTTCAGCTCAGTTGTGACTAGTTTAACCTGTTTTACAACACAATGGAAAGTTTTTGTCTTGGCAATGCAGATACTGAATAAATATGATACCTTCATGGCAGATGTCCCCATGAATCCACTTTTTTGTAATAAAGCATATTTGATCCTGAAAACACAGTAAAATTTTAATTTGCATACACTGATGGAAACATCTCAGACACCCTTTTTTAAGGATATCCTAATATTTTCTCAACATTTTACAATCATGGAACAATTCCTGTTCTCTGACAGACCAACACTTGCTTCATTCAGAGGAATAAAGGATTAAATCATTACTGGAACTGAGCCGTGTACCACTCCCACCCACATATTTTTTATATTATAGAATATACATACATACATACATAGTTCTTTTAACTTCTATGTTTTTCACTCGAGGTCACCGGATTCCATTTCAAATTATTGTATTTAAAGCTGCCTCAAGGCGCGCAAGACAAGTAAGGTCTCGCCTTACTATACCCCCTTGAACAAGCACACAGGTGACAGTGGTAAGGCAAACTCCCTCTGATGATAGGATGCCCTTCCTGATGCAACTTCACATTACATGGAATAGGCAGGAGTGTTTTTGAACTGGGAACCATCCCCTGTGGTAACAGGGGCACTAACCGCTTTGCCACCATGTTGATATATGTAAAGATATAGATAAATGCGTGTACACACGCACACACAGAGAGACAGACACTAAAGCTGGAAATGAAAAAAATAATGCAAGCAAGATTTTTTTTTTTTTTTTTTTTCCCATCAGTTCTACAAGTTAGTGATGCAAACATGAAAAACTGCTGTGACCCATTTATTAACCTTGAACCCACATCAGAGAAAGACATCATGAGCTATGCTAAATGTGGCCTCAATACATTTTAACAGATTACAAATAAATATTTGAAAAGTTCCACGTAATAGAGCTGAAAAATGTAAAGTGAATAAAGTGGGATCACACTCTTTTTGAATTTCATATTTAAGGACTACAATCAGCACAGAGTCTGAACGTATGTATGTTGCTTGTATCGTATTCGAGATAAGAAGTTACTTGAGGCTGACTGGTTTTCCTCAAGGTTCAAAGGTCAAGGTGTCAGTCTTGGAACAGGTTCCCTCATGACAAATAGGCTTGGAGTCTATATGGTTACTCACAGACAGGTCAAGCACTGGTTGAAACAAACCAACGGTTAAAAGAAGCACTTGGCTCCCCAAACAGACGCAGACTGTGTATCCAGTAACAGTCAGTCAGACAGAGAGAGTAACAGTATGAAGTAAAGAATTACTCACACACATCAAGTTCAGGAAACCTTAATCAGTACAGTATTTTAGTAAAAGTTACAGTTCAACAGATCAGCCCACAATTCCAAATGTCGCATCAATCACAGGACATGTACGGTGCATTCTGCAAAATATTCACAGCGCTTCACCCTTTTCCACATTTTGTTACAGCCCTATTCCAAAATGGAGTACATTACAAAAAACATTTTGTCCCCACAAAATTCTATTCACAACACCCCCCCCCCCCCCCCATAATAACAAAACGACAAAAAAAGTCTTATTTTTGGGGGGAAAAAAAAGAAAAAAGAAATTACATGTACATAAGTCTTCACGGCCTTTGCTCAGTACTTTGTTGATGCACCTTTGGCAGCAATTGCAGCCTCAAGTCTTCTTGAATATGATGCTACAAGATTGACGCACCTATCTTCGGAAAGCTTTGCCAATTCCTCTTTGCAGAACCTCTCAAGCTCCATCAGGTTGGATGGGGAGCGCTGGTGGATTGGTGGATTGCTGCAGAAATGGTTGTCCTTCTGGAATGTATTCCTCTCTCCACAGATAAACTACTAATTGTGAGAATCTACTGAATCTACTGGTACTTTGTTTCCCATGTAACAATAAGAAATATACTCAAAACCTGGATTAATCTTTTTAGTCACATAGCACTACTATTATTCTGAACACTACTGTATGTGGAGTTTGTTATTTCATTGACTACTAATGCGTCAGAACATGTTCATCTTGAAGACGAGTTTGTTCAGAATCAGCTACTTATCACAAATCGATTGACTATTTTGTTAACTTCTCTTACGGTCTGTGGTCAATGCATTTTCCTCTAGAAGATGAGCGTCCGTTCACTTCAATGAGACTGCTCCGAACAGTTTTTTCCCCATTGCCTCCAAACTGAAAGGTCACTGAATAAATGCCACATTTTTGACCTGCTCCCAGACGCAGAGCATCTCTGGGGGTGAATGGAGCTGTGGGCGGGCCTGGACGCTGGATTTTCGCACAATGATTGGACGATCAGTCAAAAGGCTAAATCCCATTTTGAGATATAGGAATGCCAGAATTAATTTGCACATTTTTGCATATTTATGCATTTTTTAATTTATGCCAAAGTGTTTTGCATGCACTATTAATCAGTCTGTTTTAAAGGCACACGTTAGATATCATATGTTTATACAGTGCCACCAAACTTACAAAAAAACAAACAACTAAAAAACTTTGTACCACAGCCAAACAAAATGAGTCAAACTCTGTGGAAAGACAATAGAAACTGGTGATTTGGATGCAGGAACATTCACACATCGCAGGTATCAGGTACCGGATTAGATGTTGTGTGAGAAGCTCCACGTGAGTTACTCTCTGCTTCGTTCTTAGGTAAGTTAGTGTTTAAGGTCATCGCACGTTATTTAACGTCCCTGTTTGCAGCACAACATCAAAGTATGTAATGTAAGTAAGTAATGATTGCAAGTCTATCCGGGCACATGTGGTAATAATTATTGGTTGCTGGTGTATTTATTAATGAAAATTAGTGACGAAGTAACTGAAACGTTTTGAACCACTGAATCAATATGAAGCAGCATTTTGAAGCTTTTGATACAATTAGAAATGGTGACAACTGCTGGCCAATCTTGAACATAACATTTCCTTAGAACAATAAAGCACAAGATGTCAAACAGTCAGGCTCTGTTATGTATGTTGTGCTCCTTAAAATTTTTGACTATTTTTGTTTAAAAAAAAACAATATACTTGTGTTATAATCCCTGAAGCAGTATTCCCAAGGGACTAATAAAGTTATATCTAAACCAATCTAATGTTGATTGTGCCATTATAAAATATTCTACATAATGGAGATTTATATAACAGCTGAGTGGATCCTGGTCATTTGATTGGTGCTTTGTATGTCGTATGACATGGATGAATTCATTCCATTCGTGTTGCATTGCATTTAGAGTGCAAATTGGTTCCGTACGTTTGGTACCATGCACTCTGCAAGCAAACACAAAATAAAATTCACTCTGCTGTCTGTCTGGAGGCTGTTGGAATGAAAAGCTGGACTATTTTTTTCCCAATGCACTGAGAATGTAAACAGTCTTTTTTTGTGCGAATGTGCAGGGGGCAACGACTACAGAGACATGATTTGACTGAGCTAACTGATGCTGCTAATTCTTGTAACACACAAAACAAATCCACTGTGCTGTTTGGAGGCTGTGGCAGGAAGTAGGAATGAAAAGCTGGACTAATTTCTGACGTGATTTTTGATTTTGCTGCACTGAGGTTGTACATAGTCTTTTTTTTGGTAGTACACGCGCACACAAGTGCCGACTCAGTCGCATGCGCGCGACAATGACACGGTGATTTGACTGAGCTAACTGACATTGCTAATTCTTGTAAAACACACACACACACACACTCTCCACTGTAAGCCGTCTGGATGCATGAAGAATTCTTCAGATGAAAAGCTGACGTGATTTTTGGCTGGACTGAGGAACTACACCAAGTCTTTCTTTTTTTTTTATGGAAGTCCGAAGTCAGTGCACAGCATCACTTTACTACACATTACAATTTGGACTTTAGCAGCAGTGACATGCCAAAATGTAAGTCCCTTTTCTGTTTATAAATTAATAAAATGTCAACTGACAAGGATCTATTTTAACCGTTATATAAACAAATAATGTTTTTACGTTCTTTCAATGGAACAAATATTTCATGAGATGAAAGCTAGAACATACCATTCAATGAGGTGAAGGTAACAGTCAGTGCCTGACGTTACATCATGAATATGGATCAGAATGGCTGTCAATCTGTTGTGCATTTTCAGATGCATGCTGGCTTATTTTACGTTTATCAGCTTTATCAGGACTCACACAAGTTAAAGAGTTGAGAGTAATGATTTATAATATGGTAAAGTGTTGACTGGAGTGAGATATGCCCTTTAAGGTCATCTTCCTGTCAAACTCATACTGTACCTCCTCTACAACAAATACAAATGGGCAACTACAAGGTGGGTATTGAACAGTGATGCATATGTGGGTATCCTCCTCCTGTGGAACATGCTCATGATTTGAGCAAAACGATCAGTTATAGTTGAGTTGGGGAGGTGATGGTCTAGCGGTTAAGCATTGGGCTTGAGACCAGAGAATCCTTGGTTCAAATCCCAGTCTGACTGGAAAATCACTAAGGGCCCTTGTGCAAGGTCCTTAATCCCCTAGTTGCTCCCGGTGTGTAGTGAGCGCCTTGTATGGCAGCACCCTGACATTGGGGTGAATTGGCACTATTGTAAAGTAGGGCTGCAGCTATCGATTATTTTAGTATTATTTATTATCGAGTATTCTATCGATTAATTGAGTAACCGGGTGAAAAGTACTTTTGCATTTTTAAACAACATCAATAGTCCAGGGCTCTCGCTAAGCAATGGCATTGTGTGTTACCCAAAAAAGCGAAAATTAAAAAGCGAAACAATCAGTGCGAGTCTGAGCAAAATGCAGAAGAAGAGTGGACTTTTGCTGAGAGGATCTTCTTTCAGAGACTGTCAGTGTGACCAGGAATGGAGCTGTAACTCGCCCGGTGTGAGGGGACAGCAACCAGCCGCCGGGCGAATAGCCACTCCCCACATAGAGCGGACGTGTGTTTTTTAAAAATAAAACACACTGCTTCACTTTAAATGCTTTAAATAAGTTATTTCAGTTGTTGCTATTACAGTTTTTCTGTAATTATTGTATGGCTTTTGCCTCACAATATAAAGCGCCTTGGGGCAACTGTTTGTTGTGATTTGGCGCTATATAAATAAAATTGATTTGATTTATTTCAGATGATCAGCGTGGGCAGTCTTTTTCTTAAAAGGCTTTATTTTACTCTGTGTCGCATTGGAAAGCTGTAGCCTTTGGCGCTAAATTGATTAGCGTTTACACGGCATATGCACATGCTCTACTCTTCCTCTGTTTTTTTCTGGGGATGTTACAGTGCCACACAGGCCTGGCATATGTACTGCAATGTTAAATGGAGCTTCGAGGCACAGAATTTGCCTAGAACATTTTCTGTAATTGAATTATTCGAGTTACTCGACTAATTGTTTCAGCCCTCCCTTTGAGCATCTGATGCAGATGGAAAGGTGAAAATATAAAAAAAAATGCAGTTAATCTTTAGAATTTGCACAAATCCCATTACATGCCACCTATAAATACTGGCCAGGATCAGCACAACAGTTCATGCACGCTGGATATCCAGTGAAGTCCATTTCAGACACATCGCTCTGATCACAAGACACAAATGACAGTGGCAGAAAGAATGCGATTGTTTTAGCTCATTTGTTACACACTGCTTATGGGCACAACACAATCACATATGTGGAGACTTGTTAGACACATGATTCCTCTCAATCTAATTATAGAAGGGTCAACAGCACACAAATCCACAACACGGCAGCAAGCAGAATGGATAAGGCCAGCTGAGTGGTTCACAGAGGGGACACATTAACTCTTAATCTCATACTGACAATGAGAAAACACTTTCAAGAGAGGAGACGGTGTGTGTGTTTTTCAGACACTGATATATTACTTTGTGGAACAGAACAATTCACCCAGTAATGTTCAGTAGATCAGCTTTCTTTCTCTATTAAGATTATCCAACATGTATCAGCTGTTTTTACAGAATATTCCGTTAAAAAAGAAATCATCCACTGAAATTTCTTTTCCCATCAGCTTCTGTGCATGTCAAAATAATTAAAACTAAGTAGAATTGAATGTTGTAATATTTATGTTTAGTTACATATGAAGAGTTCAGATTAAACCCAGTAAGTCTAAAACCACAATTCGTTTTGCTGAGGCCAGCATATACATACAGTAGCTACTTTGGCAACGAACAGCATGCAAAATGTTACAGAATTTGAATGTATGGTTTCATTGTATTTATGGAAATTTGTGCATTTTCCTTTCAATCACCATTTTAAAATGCATTTTTCAAAACAGACTTACTGGGTTTTGTTGGTATTTCTGTATTGAGATTCAGTATTTTTAAGCAGGCGTTTTGTGTAACAGTAGAATCCTGCACCCTCCACCCTCTCATACAGTAGTGTTCAGAATAATAGTAGTGCTATGTGACTAAAAAGATTATTCCAGGTTTTGAGTATATTTCTTATTGTTACATGGGAAACAAGGTACCAGTAGATTCAGTAGATTCTCACAAATCCAACAAGACCAAGCATTCATGATATGCACATTATTAAGGCTATGAAATTGGGCTATTAATAAAAAAAAAGTAGAAAAGGGGGTGTTCACAATAATAGTAGCATCTGCTGTTGACGCTACAAACTCAAAACTATTATGTTCAAACTGTTTTTTTTAGCAATCCTGTGAATCACTAAACTAGTATTTAGTTGTATAACCACAGTTTTTCATGATTTCTTCACATCTGCGAGGCATTAATTTTGTTGGTTGGAACCAAGATTTTGATCGTTTACTAGTGTGCTTGGGGTCATTGTCTTGTTGAAACACCCATTTCAAGGGCATGTCCTCTTCAGCATAAGGCAACATGACTTCAAGTATTTTGACATATCCAAACTGATCCATGATACCTGGTATGCGATATATAGGCCCAACACCATAGTGGGAGAAACATGCCCATATCATGATGCTTGCACCACCATGTTTCGCTGTCTTCACTGTGAACTGAGGCTTGAATTCACAAACTGTCTGTGGCCCTTGGACCCAAACTCTCATTAGTCCACAAAATATTCCTCCATTTCTCTTTAGGCCAGTTGATGTGTTCTTTGGCAAATTGTAACCTCTTCTGCACATGTCTTTTATTTAACAGAGGGACTTGCGGGGGATTCTTGCAATAAATTAGCTTCACACAGGCGTCTTTGACTGTCACAGCACTTACAGGTAACTCCAGACTGTCTTTGATCATCCTGGAGCTGATCAATGGGTGAGCCTTTGCCATTCTGGTTATTCTTCTATCCATTTTGATGGTTGTTTTCCGTTTTCTTCCACGTGTCTGTTTTTTTGTCCATTTTAAAGCATTGGAGATCATTGTAGATGAACAGCCTATAAATTTTTGCATCTGCGTATAGGTTTTCCCCCTCTCCAATCAACTTTTTAATCAAACTACGCTGTTCTTCTGAGCAATGTCTTGAATGTCCCATTTTCCTCAGGCTTTCAAAGAGAAAAGCATGTTCAACAGGTGCTGGCTTCATCCTTAAATAGGGGACACCTGATTCACACCAGTTTTGTTTGGGATTTCTTATAATCATGAACAACAACAGCCGCAACACTACGTGGCTCCAAATACCCAACAACAGGCAAACATCATCCTCTTTAAAAGGTACAACTTTGCATTTTAACACCACAACTGCTTTTTTCAACCCAACTTTAACAAGATCACTACAACAACAGGAAGAATAATAAATATAAGTAATAAAATTAAATAAAACAATTAACAGAGGTCCTTGCTCTCCTGTCACAGCATTAGAGTAAAGTCCTCCTCTGACCACTACAATATGGCCAAAGCAGCTCCTGATGTCAGGATACACTCATGGCTCTTGTATAACCTGGCCAGATCACCATAGCAGCGTGTGCTGCCAACATGGATTGGAACAGGATATGTTCAGAGTTTCACCTTACATTAGTGATAAAATACACCTTGCTTTCATTAAATTTCTCCAAATTGTATAAAATTCTCTTTGGAAAATATTTAGACAATGCAGTGTCACATATGGTAACTGCTGGAGACTATGTGGAGTATTAGCAACCAAAGAACAAGGGGAAACAAAACCAATAGTTGGTCTTTATTTGCAGCAAAGTTCTTTTAGTGCAGATAGTGAAACTGATTATAAAATTAATTATCGTTATCATAATGTCATTTCCATGACATTTTACAATGTCAAGTTGTAAACTGTTCAACTTCAGGCTCAAACAACTTGAGCAATTGTTTGTGTGTTGTGATAAAACATTCTCTCTACTGTACTCGGGTGAAAGCACACACGCCCTTGCATATGCTCCTTGTGTGGTTACTCCTTCTGAACAAAGGTAATTTCAACACAAATCCCTTCACAAATATTATAAATAATCAAATATGATAATATTAATTAGTTACTTAAACCATTCTGAAATACAATTTTATCAGTTCACAGAGACAATACATTTTAAACAGGGCAGCCATAAGAACTAACACTCAATTTTAATTTTGAAATGTTATATTCTCAACATATTGACCTCAAAAGGTGAAAAACATTTTAAATCTGCTGCACTAGATTTAAAGTTTAAGGACCTGGGGTCCAAGGGCAGCTTTACCATACTTTCAATAATTCACCCATTTATGGTGCTTTCATTTAGTATAATGCCCATGTGTTGTACATCAAAATGTTCAGAACAACAACACATACTTTGGCTCTAAAACTGAAATTATGAGTGAACACACACTTATTATCCATGTTGAACTGTGTTGGTGTTAGAAATGTACCAATGTAAATAAAAAATTATTTTGCTTAAGAAAATAAACCCTCCAGGTGTTATTCCACAGTGATTTTCAAAAAAAAAAAAGAAAAGCGTTTTCAGGTCAACAGGATTGTTCTTTTAGAATTTATGGGCCTTTACTTGTGCATTTTGAGTAAGGATGTGTCACAGAAGACACTACAACTGAGTGGAGCCTCTCACAACAGATAGAGAAAGAAGACAGACCATGTGACAGTCTCTGGCCTCTAGGATTGCTTGTGAGTCAAAGATTGTATAGAAGAAAGATCAGTTTTATAGATGAGAATTTGTAGTTTCAGGAAGTGGTTGAATAAAGTCTCGGATGGTCCCACTCTGATCTATTAATACGATCATGATGAAAAGTACATTTAGACACACTGCGTGTCCATGGACCTCAGAGGGGCATTGACAGTCCATAAATTAAAAAAAAAAAAAAAAACCCACACAATTGTATTTAAATACCCAGCATGTAACTGGTCCATTTTGTGTAAGTGAAAGGACGAGTCACACACCCTGTTTTATGGGAACTCATACAAAAAGCCTCAAGCCACCTCACACGAAGAAAGCCAGGGTGCACTGTGGAGCACAGCCTTCTGGTGTTCCCAAACTGTCTCCCAGCCAGGGAGCTACCCTACTTCACTTTGAGCCCTGACAGGATCCTGTGTACTGAGGGCAACATGGCTGTGAAATGATGAACGTGTGAATACATCAACTAATTTCTTTTGGCTTCTTCCATTTGCTTGGGGTTGCCAAAGTGGATTCTGTATGGACTGGCATGGTGATTTTACACAAAATTTATTTCTAATGCCCTTCTCGATGCAACTCATGTCTCTCTCTGGGCGAAATTATGTACAAGGCCAATTTGAGATCATTTGCTGATATAGAGTTAAGCTGGATTGTATATGATCGCTAGTATAAGAGAAGGACTTTCACACATGAAACAGTTTCCCATGTGGCTTCCTACAAATTGTAGTCAAATTTCACATCTGTTTAAGAAAATCTTTCTCTATACTGCTCCACTGTGAAGCTGTATAAGTGGTGAAGCAACAAGCAAAACTCCACCTCAAAACTACAGAATAAGCTGAAAACCTCCATCTGCTGTTTGAGCTTAGTTCATCGCTCATGCTCATACTTGAGTTTGGGACTCTGGCGAGGGTGGTGGCATACTCCCCCTCTATCTCTGCTTCAACCTTCAAAGTCCCTACTTCACCGGACTGTGAATTCTTCTAACTTTATTGGATTAACCATGGAATTGATCAGCTGGTCTAAACGCTATTGACACCATTTTTTTCAACAAGGAAATCAGGGCTGGGGGACCCTGCATGCCCAGATGGAACCTACCCTGCAGGCTGTGTTCGCGACGCCTGGGAGAAATGGTGTGGTGCCTGCTTGGTGCCATTCTATGTGGAGGACATTGAAGATTTATTTATATTTGGTTTTATCGTGGGAGGGCTGGTACCTACTGGTTTATGTGCTGCCCTGATCTACAGGAGAATTGGCAAGAACGGCTGCTACCAGAACCACAACCCCTCACCTGTCCATCATGATTAATGAGTTGGGCAAGGCGATACATCTCAGACAGCATTAACCCTTGAACTCAGATGTAAGTTGGATAACATCTCGATGCAAATGTACGACTTGCAAAGGAAGATGCCATAGACCCGGAATACTCAAATTGGATTTGGTTGGCAGATGTGTTTTCTGTGCTCACCCTAAAAATGGCAGGCTTATCACCCTCTGAAGGTCAAAACGCCCCGCTGTTTTCCTCCAGAAGAATTTCTACAGCCTTGGTGAACATTCGGTCTGCCCTCTTATCTTCTGCCCTCCCCGACAGTCAATCTGATGTTGTCAAGGCAACTCCAGACTGCCCCCCCCCCCTCCCCCTGAACTCACGGCTGTTTTATATTTTCCCTGCATATAAAAAGAAACTGGAATTTTTTTGACTTCACCACACACAATGTTCACCAATATGAAATGTGTGAATTTTTATTTTTTTTGAGCCATGTTATATAAAAGATTAAACCTGCTACATCTTTTCCTCACCTGTGAATCATGTCAAATCACAGGGGAAAAAAAAAAAACATCTTTGAAATGGATTGGATTGTTTTTAATCATTTTAAAAGTAAACTTGGTCAAAAGTCTGAATTAACTATATTTGGCTTAAGGTTCATTCTTTAAACGAATAAATAAATAAATGTCATTTAAAAAATCCATGTAAAACCTTTAAAATTAATATCGGCCCACTCTCCTGTTGATATCCACCTGGTCTAGATTTAAATTCTGTCCTTGAGTTGATGGTGATTTGCACGTTCACATTGCTTAACAACAACACAGGTTCAATGAGATAGAAATGTGTAAGAATTATACTTCACCTTTTTTTCCTCTCTTCAAAAGTACTATAGGAATAACATGAGACAGGAGTACATGTATGTCCCAATAAGCATCCGCAATGTTCCCGAGGCTACTGGAAGAAAGTAAACCGAAAGAAAAGGTGGTGGAGCCAAAGAGCTTTTTGTGTCGCCACTCTGACGGGGTAAGCTGCCACAAGTACTCCAGTCTCTCTCCTCTTCCTATATGTGGCCCTCTTACTGTTGGCACTATGTATAGGACTTCACGGGCCCCGTTTAAAATAGGTGCCCAGCTAACGTTACAAGGTCCAGTCCCTAAATATTAGCCATTTTCCCTAAATACAGTCTCCCACAAAGGATGCCTTACAAGGGAAAGAAATAGGTGGTATGTGCTGTAGTGGCTTGGGTTGAGATCATATGGGGGGTGTTAACATCATGTTCTACAAGTAGCATCCAGGTTGAGGTGGCTGGACAATATACTCCTGTAGCCATCATTATAACTACGGACAAATGAGTGTCCAGGCAAGGGGAATCTGGAGACGCGATCGTCAATTGAGAGTAGAACAAGTGCAGTGTTTGTAAAAAATAACTGCATTTATTAACAACGTACATATAGAGCGCATCCGGAAAGTATTCAGAGCGCTTCACTTTTTCCACATTTTTTTTAAATTACAGCAGTATTTCAAAATGAATTAATAGTTTTTTCCCTAAAAAATTGTAAACACACCCCATAATGACAATGTGAAAAAGTTTGAGATTTTTGCAAATCTATTAAAATAAAAATAAAAAAAGAATCACATGTACATAAGTATTCAGTTCCATCCTGTTTCCACTGATCATCCTTGAAATGTTTCTACAGTTTAATTGGAGTTCACCTGGGGTAAATTCAGTTGATTGGACATAATTTGGAAAGACACACCTGTCTACATATAAGGTCCCATAGTTGACAGTGCATGTCAGAGCACAAACCAAGCATGAAGTCAATGGAAATATCTGTAGACCTCCGAGACAGGATTGTCTCGAGGCACAAATTGGGGAAGGGTACAGAAACATTTCTGCTGCTTTGAAGGTCCCACTGAGCACAGTGGCCTCCATCATCAATAAATGGAAAAAGTTCTGAAATACCAGGATTCCTCCTAGAGCTGGCCGCCCTTCTAAACTGAGCGAGGCCTTAGGTGAGGTGATGAGTGGGGCGTGACAGTCTTGGCCTCAGATCAGACACAATTCAACCTGCATCAACCATCTTCCACCACACCTTGGGAGAGCCATTCTGGAATGTCTTCTTGGAGCACTGTTTGGATCTGTGAAAAGGACTGATCGGGGCTGTCATTGCACTTGGTGCAGATTTGGACTCTGAGTAAATATGGCTCCTACTCTTTTGTTTGGGTAGGGTTTAAGCAGTGTTAAGTTTATAAGCAGCTCAGTTTGATACTTTTGCTATTTGTTTGTTCTTGTAAAGTTTTATTAAATTTCCAACTCCGAATTCAATTTGCTGTTGATTTGTCCATAACACAGACCTCCAGCATTCCTCTGTGGAGAGAGGAGAACCTTCCAGAAGGACAACCATCTCTGCAGCAATCCACCAATCAGGCCTGTATGGTAGAGTGGCCAGATGGAAGCCACTCCTTAGGAAAAGGGACATGGCAGCCGACCTGGAGTTTGCCAAAAAGCACCTGAAAGACTCTCAGACCATCAGAAACAAAATTCTCTGGTCTGATGAGACAAAGATTGAACTCTTTGGCATGAATGCCAGGCTTCATGTTTGGAGGAAATCAGGCACAGCGAATGCCTGCAGGTAAGCATGGCAGTGGCAGCATCGCGCTGTGGGGATGTTCTTCAGTGGCAGGAACTGGGAGACTAGTCAGGATTGAGGGAAAGATGAATGCAGCAATGTACAGAGACACCCTGGATGAAACCTGCTCTTGATTGCAAACTGGGGTGACTGTTCATTTCAGCAGGACACTAACCCAACATATCAAAGTAGTGGCTTCAGGACAATTCTGTGAATGTCCTTTAGTGTCCCAGCCAGAGCCCAGACTTGAATCCGATTGAACATCTCTGGAGAGATCTGAAAATGGCTGTGCACTGACGCTCCCCATCTAACCTGATGGAGCTTGAGAGGTGCTGCAAAGAGGAATGGACAAAACTGCCCAAAGATAGGTGCACCAAGCTTGTGGCATCATACTCAAGAAGACTTGAGGCTGTAATTGCTGCCAAAGATGCATCAAAGAAGCACTGAACAAAGGGTGTGGATACTTATACACGTGCGATTTCTTAGTTTATTTTTTTTTTTTCCAATATAAATTTGCAAAAATTAAAAAAAAAAAAAATCATGCTGTCATTATGGTGTGTTGTGAGTAGAATTCTGAGGGAAAAAATTAATTTACTTTGGAATAAGGCTGTAACATAACACGTGGAAAAAGAAAAGAGCTGTGAACACTTTCGAGAAGCACCATACTTAACCTTGATCTATCAAATATTAAATTCCTGAGAGAAAGAATATCATACTGTCAATGCAGTTATGATATGGTATATCTTTGTGTACTACAGCACCACATTACGGTTTACCTCCACCAAGGCAAACCGTTTAGTGCCTCCCCCCATTCAAGTTTGTTGGTTTTGTTTAGTTTCCGAGTGGTATCACACGTAACTGCAGACTAGTGCCATGTGTCATACATTCACAAACCATAAATTATCTGGACAACAGTTCCAAATTGTCTGTGGTGTACTCAAAAGCATGTATTTTTATATTTTTTAATTCTGATTACAGCAGCATCTACTCACGTTGTCCTTCAATCCTCTGCCGGTGACTCAGGTAACTGAAGTGAAGAAATCCGGAGAGGTTTTGTGCAGGAATAAAGCTGCTAAAGGGATCTTCCTTGGAACAGTGAGCAAGGCTTTAGATGTGCCTTTATTTATAAACCCTCAGCTGTTTCGTTCATCTCACAGAAAAAAAACAGCCCTTGCATTCTTGTCTGGAAATATCCCACTCTGACCATAGTTATGTTCAATTTCAACAACCCAGCCCTCCTCTGTCTGTGTTGTCTTTCCCCTCATACAGTGTCTGTAGTTACTCGGCAGCCTGTTCAGCGTGTAGTTAGGTTGACAAGCGTTAATATCCCCCAAGTATCGATGACAGTTTGTGCGTTCAGGATGTATTTAGGTAATGCAGTTAAGGATGTAATGTTTTCCGTTTCTGAGCATGTTTTGCAGGATAATAAAAAATTAATGATTATTCACCAAGCGTCATGGGACTTAGGTCAGATCCAGACACACCTCTGCCAGCTGTGTGCAGGGCTGTGACTGTTCAACAAAAACAGAAGAGCCTTTTACATATAAATGACGAGTGGGGATTTTTCATATAACATTTAATTTAGTAAACAAAGGGCGGCGGCACGGTGGTTTAGTGGTGAGCACTGCTGCCTCACAGCACGAAGGTCCTGGGGTCACTTCCTGCCTGGATCTTTCTGTGTGGAGTTTTGCATGTGCACATGGGTTCCCTCTGGGTGCTCTGGCTTCCTTCCACTCTCAAAGACATGCAGGTTAGATGAATTGGTTAATCTAAATTGACAGAAGGTGTGAGTGAGAGTGTGATAGTTTGTCTATATGAGGCCCTGCGATAAACTGGCCTCCTGTCCAGGGTGTACCCCACCTCATGCACTATGACTGTTGGGATAGGCTCCAGCCCCCCCCATGACCCTTGATAGGAGTAAGTGGGTAAAAAAAAGTGAGTCACATTGAGACTGCTGCATTTCAGCTGCTCACGAGACCAAAAAGTGTTACTGCTGTGGTAATATGTTGCAGAAATGACCTCAATTTAACCATTCAATATTTTTATCTCAGCAGAACAAAACTCATACAGTACTATTACAAAGTAATAATAATCAGCAACCCAAAAAAAGTGAGTTGCACTTTAGAAATATAACACAATGCTAAAATACCATCGGCCGTATGACCACTGTGTTCTGTATAATTTGCAGTTTAAGTAATTATTAGGTTCCAAAAACTGAGTTTGCAGCTGAGTTTTAGAGAAGTTTATGTCTTGCTTGTTTTTGCATATTATATGACAAAGAGGGTTATATTTACACACAAACGACATGAAGTTTCCACCTACTTGAGGTGATGGTCTAGTGGTTAAGGCGTTGGGCTTGAGACCAGAAGATCTTTGGTTCAAATCCCAGCCTGACTGGCAAATCACTAAGGGCCCTTGGGCAAGGCCCTTAATCCCCTAGTTGCTCCCGGTGTGTAGTAAGCACCTTCTATGGCAGCACCCTCACATCGGGGTGAATGTGAGGCATTATTTGTAAAGCGCTTTGAGCATCTGATGCAGATGGAAAAGCGCTATAAATGCAGTCCATTTATTTACCTAGCTAGCAGCATGCGAGTCATCACGCTAACGTCCGTGAGATATGCCATAAACTTAGGTACAGAATGTGACATTTTAACCACTTAAAATACTTTTTACAATATGTCAAGATTAGCCATCTTTGAACTTGTCCAAGGTATGTGTCCAAAGAATGTTCCCTGTGAATTTGAAGACTGGCAGTAACAGAACTGGACTTATGCTGTACACAGACAGACGGACGCCAGGTCCTTCGCAATACCTGATGGTCATATGTGGGCCTCGAGTAAAAAAATCAAAAAAGGAATAAAGGCTAGCTTATCTTAAAGTGACATTTTACTGTGTACACTTGTGAGAGGTCTTACACATAACCATTTCTGTCAACCTGGAAACTGGGTGTAGCTGTGCAGTAACCACTGGGAAGCTCGCAACTTATGTGTCGGGGGATCACTTAAGTACACCCTTATGCTAATATGAATGAAATTGGTCAACTGGTTCTTGTGACATTGCACTAACAAGGGTGGCAATGACAATACCTTGAATATCTCTCTGTGGACTATGAAATTGACCCCAAGGTCATCGTAATCGACTGGCGTCAGGGGGATCACCCAAGTACACCTTAAGCAAAATAAGAATGAAATTGGTAATGGATTCTTGAGATATCACACTAACAAACGAAAAAAAGACATACGGGCAGACGGACAGGCTGATTGCTATTTCCACCCTATCTCATACCAGGGAGATAAAAATTAGGCAGGCTGATGGTCACCTGCTAGTGTACATGCTAATAATTGCTAATGCGGCTAAAGTGGTTGAAGTTTAGAAAGATTATCACCGCTCAGTGTTTATGCTGCGATTTCTTCAGTAAGGTTAAAGGAAGCAAAGCAGCCATGGCTCATGTGGAGAGGTGAAGTGATGCAACACACTTTCATAGTTTGGACAAAGATCAAATAACATGCCAAGAATTAGCTGAAGCACTTACTGCTACAGATGCATGACCTGCAAGACCTACATGCCTGCATGCGACACATCATGCACAACATACATATTACCTGCACTTGGAGAACTGCTGAAAATGCAACTGAATTTCAAAGCAATGCCAAACTGTTATGCAATGCCAACTTTTCCTGTTATAAAATGATATATGAACATGTTGCAAAGTTATACATGAATAGGAATGTTTCCAATTCATGGAACAAAATCAATTAACCCCAGAAAGACTGACTGTCCATCAGGGATGTCGAATTAATGCATCCATAATTGTGGTTACTGACATCGTGAACTCATCCCTAATCAAAATAAGGTTAACCCAGGATTCCTGTTGGCACAGTGGCACAGGATATTCAGGAACAACAGTTTTGTAAACTGTTTTGTCATAGATAAATTTTCTTAATTTATTTTTTACAACACACAAATAAAATAAAGGACATTAATATAAAAATATTAGTGATGTTCTGAGATTATATGGCAAAATTAAGTGTCAATTCTACCAAAAACACCAACGTTTACTAACTTTTTGA
The DNA here is from genome assembly GCF_902500255.1 of Thalassophryne amazonica. Taxonomy (NCBI): domain Eukaryota; kingdom Metazoa; phylum Chordata; class Actinopteri; order Batrachoidiformes; family Batrachoididae; genus Thalassophryne; species Thalassophryne amazonica. The sequence continues at coordinate 129,505,624 of NC_047104.1, forward strand.
CATTATCTAGACAGATATGCCATCTAAAATTGTGATGAATGCTAAAAGCACTACTTCTCTCTTCTCTTTTCAATCCACTGCCACCAGAATTGTTTTGAGTTGTCACTGTCATTAGGACTAGGGCAGACATGAACGGCTGTTTTTTCATGAATGAATCCATCAACAATTTTACAAGTTAGCTTAAATCATATGACTAACTTTCCTCTAAAACACTGGTTTCAAAAGCTACCGTCGGCCATCGTCATTATCAGGCTATTTTATAAGATGTGGCCAACTTTTTTGGGCCCTCTCCACAGTACCTCTGCACCAATGCACATAAAGAGGAAACTTGTTTAAGAATTGTGTAAAAGTCTGTCTGAAATACATGATAATCAACTGTTCAACGAAGTGCGACAAAAATTTTCAGTCTAAACCTGAATGTTCATAAACTACAGATTTTGGATCATTTACAACCCCACATCAGAAAATCAGGATCTTGAAAACCGACTTTCAAAAGCAAGGGGGCTTTCGTCAGACTCTCGACTCCTGTACATTGCTGCATTCATCTTTCCCTCAATCCTGACTAGTCTCCCAGCTCCTGCCACTGAAACTTAAGCCTGGGTCCCACTGAATAATGAAGGATGAATAATGAGCACGCAGCATGTTTTCTTTGCTACGTGAGAGTTTCTTCAACTATCGTGGGAGTTTCGTGGCTCTGAGTGGCTCTTAGAGGCATTATCTTCAGTCAAGGAGGCTCCTCTCTGAGCGTGGCAGTAATTTCAAGAAGTTCAAAATTTAGCAACAACAGCACGGTGCAGTTTGTGTACCAGTTACTGCGACGGCTTAGAGACATTTGTGTGGTGCTTACGAGTCTGCTAAAAGCCCATTATCCATGCGCCTGGCAGCTACGCAGGACCTGAGAGGCTATTTTTGGAACGGCTGCTCTCTTGCGCACACAATTCCACCTGCTCTGTGCGCTGGACTCTATATAAAATAATTATTTTGTAGCAGATTAATTATTTTCTGCCAAACCTTGGAAGCTGAAAACACCTCTAATCACTTCTGGAATCACAGAGGATTGTTTCATCTGGACGCTTTTTTCACCTCTCTTCCTGCTCCATGTGGATTTTGAACAGCTTAAGGTAATTATTTTTAATGTTTTTTTTATAGCTGATAAAACAGTTCCTAGCTGTAAAAGTATGTCTGTTGTATGTAAAAGTATGATGATTTAATATCTTGCTAATGGATCACCGCTGCGTGTGTGCACTGAGGCATGACTCATTATGCTTCAAACGAGCATTTTAGGCAGAACGCCAGCTCACTAAAGAGTGATTTTTCAGTCGATTTTGGAAGAACACAAAGTTAAAATTTGGGTGACTGCGTGAAAAATGGAAGTGTGTTTAAAGCCACGGAAGAATGACTCCAGTGAAGCCGCTAAAAGCAGCGCAGAAGATATATATATATATATATTATATATATATTATATATATATATATATATATATATATATATTTTTTTTTTTTTTTTTTTTTTTTTTTCGCACGTCTTTCATTAAAAAAAATCTCCTTTAACAGTGGAATATCCGGATAAATGCTGAAACCGACCTTCTTCTGAAACTTCTCTGTTCTCTCACACGTCCTGGATCAATAGAGCCTGAAATGTGGAGGTTTTCAGCTTGAACAGGCTGACGACGGCGGCTGAGAGCGCTGAGCGATGTCTCGCACCGTGGGAAGTCCTTAAAGCGACAGTATCACCTCAATCTCTCATCAGCCGTTAAAATTTTCACTGAAAACCAGCTAATTTTTCGAACCGTGTCCACTTCGATGTGTCTCACAGGTTTAGAAAAAATTTTGATCAAACAAAGCGCCAGTCTCTCAGCAACTTCTCAGACAAAGGAATTCCGACGAGGGGCTGGACGACTCCTCCCAAAAAAAATAAAAGAATTTTATTTTATTTATTTTATTTTGGAAAAAAATAAAAAGGACCTATACTTTATTGACAGCCCTCGTATAGTGGGATCACAGTTTGTGTGTTTAAAGCCGCAGAACAAATAAAGCCAGCGAGCTGCAGAGCCAGCGAAGAGCACAGAGGTGGCTCTCCAGGAACCCGTGGTACGGTTCTAGCTGGTCTGGTGCATTACAGGTGGACAGCAGCCTGGCACACAGTGCACAACCGCGGGACTGTGCCTGACCATTTAAAAAAAAAAAAAAAAAAGGGGCATCTTTAAATGCTGCTGTGATTTGAAAACCCACAAAGGGACCAGGTGTGGGAGGGCTGGAGGTGTGGACCAAACCCATGCCTAAACGTGCACCAACATGGCGTTTATCATGGCACTACGTGGCTAGTGTGGCTGATGTGAACCATTCGAGGCTCTAATGACCTGTTCGGTCGTGGCTCACTAGAGGCTGCTACGTGGCACATGCGGGGTACAGAGAGGCAGTAGAGGCACCTTCATAGCGGATAAGTGATAGATGAAAACGTGGGTCATTCTTTCGATAATTGCTGACACACCCATGCATGGCTCATTATTCATCCTTCATTATTTGGTGGGACCCAGGCTTTATCCCCACAGCATGATACTGCCACCAACATGCTTCACTGTACACATGGTGCCTGGTTTCCTCCAAACTGACGCCAAAGAGTCAATCTTGTCTCATCAGGCCAGATAATTTTGTTTCTCATGTTATGAGAGTCCTTCAGGTGCCTTGTGGCAAACTCCAGTTGGGCTGCCATGTGCCTTTTACTAAGGAGTGGCTTCCGTCTGGCCACTCTACCATACAGGCCTGATTATTGCAGCGTGGTTGTCCTTTTTGGAAGATTCTCCTCTCTCCACAGAGGAATGCTGGACCCTCTGACAGATTGACCATCAGGTTCTTAGTCACCTCCCTGACTAAAGCCCTCTCCCCTGATCGCTCAGTCTTAGGACGGGCAGCCAGCTCTAAGAAGATTCCTGGTGGATTCCAACTTTTCCATGTATGCATGGATGGAGTACTCATTGCGACCTTCAAAGCCAGCAGTAGTGTTCCTGTACCCCTCACCCAGATTTGTGCCTAAGACAAACCTGCCCTCAGGGGTCTACAGACAATTCCTCTGACATGCACAGTCACTATGGAACCTTATATGTAGACAGGCGTGTGCCTTTCCAAATCATGTCCCATCATCTGAATTTACCCCAGGTGGACTCCAATTAAGCTGTAGAACATAAGAATGTTCAGTGGAAACAGAATGCACCTGAGCTCAATCTTTGGGGCTTGGGCTTATGTACATGTGATTTCTTAGTTTTTTTTATTTTTTATTAGTAAATTTGAAGAATCTTAAAAATAATCATTGCATTGTCAATAAGATCAGTAAATGGAATAGTTCTGACCTATGCTGAATGCTTGGTTTGCCAAAGTAAAGGTCAAACAATGTCAACATCCATCGGATTCTATGACATGTGACATATGTTACCCTATAACGTGATAACTAAGCATGACACATGGTGCAAACTATTCCCTTTTAAATCCCTATAAACTCAAGCAATAATTTGCATTTTTTTTTTTTACCAAAATTTGAGCAACTTTACTTTTGACCTGTGTATGAACTGAAATTGACCCTTTGTCACAATTTTTGCCGTTTTTACCCCATAACATTCCAGTCAGATAGTCCAAATTATACTTTTTGAAATCTTTATTTTCAGACAAATTAATGTGGTATAGGTTTCAATATGATTGGAGCATCTTTTCATTTTGACCCCTGTGTAATTCTTCAGTTGATCCCTACATGGCTCCTATTTAAAATTCAAGTGGCCAATTGTTTTTCTCAAACAGTAATGTCTATGGAGTATTTCTTGAATATGGTGTCTTTGTATCACCGAATTTATGCAGATTTCCATTGTATAATATTCTGTTATCTGCTGCACTAATTGGTGCGGGCCAGCAAGACAAATTAACATTTCACTCGTCTGCCCCATGTGTGGCGTGCGCACAGCACACACGACCCACATGCCACACAAGTAGTTAACACCGGGCATATATTTATATTGGGATATCGCGCAGCATTGTAAAAGGGATTATACACACCAGCCCTTCCCCTACCAATAATCTGGTGCATATTTGTTTTTGTTGGGTTTTTTTTTTGTTTTGTTTTGTTTTTTTAAGTGTAGATGCCGACCAGATGGAGTGGTGTCATGGTGGTGATGTCTGGTGGAGCGCCGCACTATAAAGCGGCAGACCCAAAGGCATTTTCACTCTTCTCTTTGAGCACCTTGGACAGTGCGGAAAAGTGCGAATAAAGTGGCGCAGGTAGGTGTTTTGCTGTGTGCACTGATGTGGAATGATGGTCAGGATGTTAACAACACAGGCAGCTGCAGTTTGATTTCTAATCAATTATGGCAGCACATTGGATTAGTGGTCAGCACTGTTGCCTTACAGCAAAAAGGTCATGGGTTCGATTCCCTCCTGTGGCCTTCTGTGTGGAGTTTGCATGTTCTCCCCCTGTTTGCGTGGATTTCCTCCAGGTGCTTGGTTTCCTCCCACCTTTAAAGACTTATCACTGTCCAGGTCTCCCTTGCAAAAGAGGTCTCGATCCAATGGGACCAACTGGTAAATAAATGTTAAATTAAAAATTAAATGTGATCATCCCCAGTAATCTGATGCACATTTTTTGTTGTTGTTGTTTAAAGAGAGGAGATGTGACCAGCTGAAGGTGCTGTCACAGGCTGAAAGAGAAGAGCGACAACGCCCACTGTGGGTCTGTGCTTTCATTATCGCGTTGCACTTAACACACCACACTAGAGGTGGAACGTGAGATGTACTTCTGTATGTTGTGCTGTGATCCCTCGCTGTTTACAGTCCACGCCTTTACCATTTGTACACGCCCTGAAAAATATTTAGTTGGTGTTTCTCTTCATGACGACTCACTGGAGCAGTACACTTGGATGTTTCCATGAATGAATGGAATGTTGCTTTTAAGTGCCAGAATTGTTTATCATGACATCACAGTGCCCTCGAAATGCTGCTGAAAAAGCTCTGGCTTCCCCTCCCCCCAAAACATACCGTCACAACAGCCGCTATCGGCAGATGATAGAAGCTGAGGAGAGGTACGAAGTGATACTGGGTTTGCTGAGATGCTAGTCCACATGCACTCCTCACTCAGTGGACATGCATGGATCATGTGGGTCAGATATACAATTGGCACAGGCTGACAGTACAAAATTACCCACGCCTTCGTGCACAACAGCCATGCAGCCAGTACGTGACAACTACAGGGCCAGTACTCTTTCAAAAACTTTCCATCAGATATCTACGGCACGCCTTCGGGCTGCCGCTCATTGCAACCCCATACGTACGAGGTCTGTGAGAAAAGTATCGTACCTTTTTATTTTTTTCAAAAACTATATGGATTTGATTCATATGTTTTTACGTCAGCCAAGCTTGAACGTTCGTGTGCATGCATGAGTTTTCCACGCCTGTCGGTTGCATCATTCGCCTGTGAGCACACCTTGTGGGAGGAGTGGTCCAGCCCCCTCATCAGATTTCATTGTCAGGAAATGGCGGAATGATTTGGGCTTTTTTTCCATCAGAATTTTTTCAGAAACTGTTAGAGACAAGCAGCTGGAAACCATTCGAAAAATTTATCTGGCTTTCGGTGAAAATTTTACGGGCTTCACAGAGAATAAGGACTGTTACTACAGGTTTAAGGACGCCCCACAATGGAGAGGCAGAAAATACCACATCATTTCTAAACGGATCGCTGTGTGGAGCTGGGACCGTCGTGAGCAATTTCTCTGGTTATCACAAGAGCTGGACATCAGCCATTTTCTGGCAGATTTCACTTTTAACAAGAGATTTTGTCATGGAAAGCCGCGCAGAGGCTTCGCGCGTCAGGACCGATTCGCTGATCGAGCAAGACAAAGAAACACCTCCATTTCGTAGTGTTAGAGGACAAGTTGGGACATGCCCAGCTCTCCTTTGTCTCGCTCGATCAGCGAATTGGTCCTGATGCGCAACGCCTCCGAGCGGATTTCATGACAAAATCTCTTGTTAAAAGTGAAATATCCGGGGATTGGGCAGGCAACTCTAAAACATTAATTTTGTTGGTTTGGAACCAAGATTTTGCTCGTTTACTAGTGTGCTTGGGGTCATTGTCTTGTTGAAACACCCATTTCAAGGGCTGACCTCTTCAGAATAAGGCAACATGACCTCTTCAAGTATTTTGACATATCCAAACTGATCCATGATACCTGGTATGCGATATATAGGCCCAACACCATAGTAGGAGACAGATGCCCATATCATGATGCTTGCACCCACCATGCTTCACTGTCTTCACTGTGAAACTGTGGCTTTGAATTCAGAGTTTGGGGGGTCGTCTCACAAACTGTCTGCAAGCCCTTGGACCCAAAAAGAACAATTTTATTCTCATCAGTCAACAAAATATTCCTAAATATAACCTCTTCTGCACGTCTTTTATTTAACAGAGGGACTTTGCGGGGATTCTTGCAAATAAATTAGCTTCACACAGGCGTCTTCTAACTGTCACAGCACTTACAGGTAACTCCAGACTGTCTTTGATCATCCTGGAGCTGATCAATGGGTGAGCCTTTGCCATTCTGGTTATTCTTCTATCAATTTTGATGGTTGTTTTCTGTTTTGTTCGACGAGTCTTTTTTTTGTCCATTTTTAAAGAATTGGAGATCATTGTAGATGAACAGCCTATAATTTTTTGCACCTGCATATACGTTTTCCCCTCTCCAATCAACTTTTTAATCAAACTATGCTGTTTCTTCTGAATAATGTCTTGAACATCCATTTTCCTCAGTTTTTCAAAGAGAAAGCATGTTCAACAGGTGCTGGGCTTCATCCTTAAATAGGGGACACCTGATTCACACCTGTTTGTTCCACAAAACTGAATGCCACACTACTATTATTGTGAACACCCCCTTTCTACTTTTTTTTTTTTTTTTTTTTTTACTAATAGCCCAATTTCATAGCCTAAAGCCCAGGTTACACATAGAGAGTGTTGTCGGCGGGTAGTACACTCAACAAAATATAAACGCATCACTTTTGGTTTTGCTCCATTTTGTATGAGATGAACTCAAAGATCTAAAACTTTTTCCACATACACAATATCACCATTCCCTCAAATATTGTTCACAAACCAGTCTAATCTGTGATAGTGAGCACTTCTCCTTTTCTGAGATAATCCATCCCACCTCACAGGTGTGCCATACCAAGAGCTGATTAGTAGGGATGGGTTATTGATAAGGTATTATTCTCTGAAACGCCTTTGGAGACGGCTTATGGTAGAGAAAATGAACATTCAATACACGAGCAACAGCTCTGGTTGACATTCCTGCTGTCAGCATGCCAAGTGCATGCTCCCTCAAATCTTGCGACATCTGTGGCATTGTGCTGTGTGATAAAACTACACCTTTCAGAGTGGCCTTTTATTGTGGGCAGTCTAAGGCACACCTGTGCACTAATCATGGTGTCTAATCAGCATCTTGATATGGCACACCTGTGAGGTGGGATGGATTATCTCAGCAAAGGAGAAGTGCTCACTATCACAGATTTAGACTGGTTTGTGAACACTATTTGAGGGAAGTGGTGATATTGTGTATGCGGAAAAAGTTTTAAATCTTTGAGTTCATCTCATACAAAATGGGAGCAAACCAAAAGTGTTGCGTTTATATTTTTGTTGAGTGTACGTAGACCGAAGTTCACGGTAGTTCCGGCTGTTTTTCGCGGTGGAAAGGGGCGGAGCATGCGCCGGCGTTTTGACCGCCGTACTAGCTGCAAATACGCGGATAAAACGCCGCTAAATCCGCCAAATAAAGCGGCGTTTTGACGCCGTAGCATCCGGCACACGTCAGGCAACGGGGGTTAATACCCAGTTCTATCCTTTACAATCGCAGGTTAGATGCGCGTGAGAATGGCGGTGTTCTGCTGCCGCCGAAAATGCCCTGTGTACCGCTGGATTTATCCAGGCAATCCTGCGTTACTCCAGGAACTTTTACATATAGGCACCGCCCCCAGAGTATAATAGGCTGAAGCAGCTGTCACTGCAGGAGGAGGGAGCTCATCTCTCAGCCTTTTCTTTCTCTCCTTTTTTCCCCTCAACGTGTTGCTCTTCTCCACCACAGGGCTACCCTCTGCTTCTGAACTAGACCTCTTGGTAAGTCCTTACTGCTGCCAATTTTCTTTAGGAGGCATACTGAGCTTCTCTGCAAAAATATCTGGAGCTGGCTGCGAGTGAGAGGCCTGCATGCAGCACGCTAGCGTTTTTATACTGACCGCCGCCTATCGGCCGTTTGGAACACCATTAACTGGAGGTGGCGTTTAGAACAGAGTACTGTCCACTAGCGCTGCTGTTTTGTCTGCCTCTGTCGCCGGTTAAGACGCCTTTGAGGATGCCGATGTGGGCTCTATTGCCGTTTTACACGCCGTTGGTTAGGGATAAAACACCTGCGGCACTACAGGAAGGGGCAGGATGACACAGCGATTAAAAGTATCAAACGCCGTTGTTCGCGTTGTCTCCGTCGTCACGCGAATTCTCTGGGAGCGCTCCCAGAATTATTCGACATGTTGAATAATTTTTTCGACGATTCCTGGTAAAGCCGGAACTAGCCACGCCCCCTATGCCGGCGTTGACAACGGCGTTTGATCCTTAAGATGGCCAAAAACTCTTCCGGGACGCTTCCAGGAGCTCTTACCGTCTACGTGTAAACGGGGCTTTAAGAGTGTGCATATCATGATGCTTGGTCTTGTTGGATTTGTGAGAATCTACTGGTACCTTGTTTCCATGTAACAATAAGAAATATACTCAAAACCTGGATTAATCTTTTTAGTCACATAGCACTACTATATTCTAAACACTACTGTATGTATGCACCACACGCGTGGGGAATTGTGACGCAGGCTTTAGCTGAACACCCATAAGCTCTGATCCTTCAGTCGGCACAGCATTCATTAAAGGATTACATTGGGAAACCTTTGTCAAGTATTAGAATAGTTGCAATCACAAATGCCAAAAAAGAAGCCTTACGTTAACACTGTCCAGAAGCTGAGTTGACCTCTCTGGGCCTTCGACGCCATCTGCGTCATTTCAACCTTTCCTGATTTAAGGTTGAACATAAATAATGAATAGAGTTGAATTATTCAGTCCAAACTGAAAGAACCAGCTATTAATTTGGACCAAAATAATCATTTGCGATATTTGTGAATTCTGGAACACAGGATCTAATTTAAGCTGACTTGTATGTTTTACATCTTAACATTTAAAAGTTACATGATTGTAGCCAATATATATAACAAAAAACAGTGTTTCAGGGATTCACACTGGTAACAATACAAAAACCTGACACTATTAAAAACTGTTTTGGGCTCTTTGCTATCATAAAATACTCTCTGCATCATTAGATTAAAGTTACTGTATGCATGTATGTAAGTTCATTCTAAGATATTGTACTAATAATAAAGATGCCAATTAAAGGAGACCTGCATTGAAAAAAATGCAGTCAGATTTTTTTGAACAACAAATGACTTACATTTACACATGAGATCCTTCTGAATGTAGTAAAGTAAATCTGCAAGCCCAGATCTGTCATTCAACGGAGAAATCATTTGAAAATGACAAATTTACAGCTAACATTTAGCCCTCCGCAAATTGTCCCTCTCATCACGGATGCTGCCGAGACGTCACGGACAAGACCCTCTCCAGCATGCATTGCACCAATTGCACCTTTTTCTTGTCTTATACGGAAGGATCTACTTTTTAAAAAGTTCATATTGTCTTGCGGTACATTTGGTGAGTACACATTTGTTTTATTTGTGCTTGAAAATTATTTGGGGGACTTTTTTCATACGCCCGTTTCATTGAGTGGTGTCGCAATGAAAATCTACTGTCTTTCGCCTCCGGTACCATCGCGGGATATGGAGGCGAGACCCGCAAAGAATACCAGTCATTAAAAATATATAAACCTCTCTCAGCGTCCATGGAGCTCTGGGGCTCCGATTGCCGAGACGTGCGGTGCTGTGGATTTTGCCGCAAGAAGTCTGTCCTTGCAGCAACAGGTGTACCGGCCGCTTCACATTAAAACAGCGAGCGTAATCTCAGGACTTGTGCCAAGTGTGCTGCAGCTCCATTCAGTAGACAGAGAGGTGATGCCGGTGTTGTGCGCTGAATCTGGCACAACACCGTCTGCAAAGCAGACACGGGCGGTGTGAGTGGCCCGCATCGGCAGTTAACGAGCTTGTTAACGAGCCCGCAGACTTAATAAGCGCAGCGGAGGCAGAGAGCGGGAGAGGAAGAACAGCGCCCGCTGTCTATGTCGTTGCTGATCTGAGCACACAGATCTGTATCTCACATTCATTGCAGCTTACTTTTTGGATGTTGAAACCAGGACATGTATAAGTAACATTACTAACAGATAAAATCAATTTCAACGCGGGATTGGACTGAAGGCGGGAACGCGTCGTCTTGTCCCTGACGTCATGGAAATGATACGGCTGTACAAACTGTTTTCACAGAGGGCTAAATTTTAGCTTCAAATTTGTCATTTTTAAATGAAGATTTCTCCGCTGAATTACAAATTTGGGCTTACAGATTTACTTTACTGCATTCTCAAGGGTCTTATAAATACATATCAGCTATTTCTTTCTGAAATCTGACCACATTTATTTCAATGCAGGTCTACTTTAACAACAACTTAATGAGTCATCAAAAAAAAAAAAAAAAAAGAAATGTCTGTGGTCCTGAATGAGAACAAGGTGTCCAGTGTTTTACAGAATATTTTAAAATACTTCAATGCCTGATTAATTGCAACATAAACTGTATCAGTGCATAAAAATTGTCTTTTCCAAACTCATAAAAATTACAAAAAAGAGAAAAGGAGAAAACTGATCTGGGTTTATAACTTTTGCAAATAGATGAGGATGTCTTGATGAGGAAGTCATGTTTCTACAGCAATGTCAGTATATGAAAAGCAAATGAAGTCATATTTTAGAATTACAGAGTATGAAAAATATCAGCACAATTGGTTATTCTGACATACGAGGTCTGTTAGAAAAGTATCCTACATTTTTTTCAAAAACCATATGGATTTGAACCCTCGTGCGCATGCGTGAGTTTTTCCATGCCTGTCGGTTGCTTCATTCGCCTGTGAGCAGGCTTTGAGTGAGGTGTGGTCTACCCCTCTTGTCTATTTTTATTGCGAATAAATGTCTGAACGATTTGGATCTTTGCTGCATCAATTTTTTTCCAGAAACTGTAAGACCTCCAGGTGGACACCGTTCCAAAATTAATATGGCTTTCAGGGACGATTTTATGGGGATTAAACAGATTAAGGAGTGATCCAGACGGTTTTAAAGACCGCCCACAATTGCTGAGAGCGCAGCAATGGACAGGCTGACACCCCGCACAAACAACCAGATCATTTCCAACGTGAAAGCTTTGTTGATCCAGGACCTCGTCTGACTTTCACAAAAAGGCAGAAGATGTGGACATCAGCACTTTTTCCGGCACATTCCACCGTTACAGGAGGTTTTTTTTCATGGAAAAAGAAGCCGAGGGACGCGCCATGGAGCCGTTCATTATGCGGGACAAAACAACCTCGGTCTTGGTCTCACAGGACGGCTTAAAGGTGGATTTCAGACGGATTCCGGTTGCTTTCCAGTCGTGTGAATATCCGATTATGATTATGCATGCGCTGGACATGCCAGAACATGTCCCATGAGGCTTCATCATGGCGTTTCTTTGCGCCGAGCGGCTGCACCACGACGCGTGGAATTCCTCCACCTTTGTTCCTCTTTCCATGACAAAAACTCCTGTAACAGTGAAATGGGCCGTTCATTTTTAAACTGAACACTGTCTTGATCCGGTATGTCCTCTGACTAGCACAGGAATTGTGAAAAGACATGGACATCTGCACTTTTCCAGCACATTAAGACAGATGTGCGGAGGAGTTCAGCGCGTCGTGGTGCAGCCGCTCGGCGCAAAGAAACGCCATGATGAAGCCTCACGGAGCATTTTATTGATGGCATTTTGAATGCACAGAGATACCGTGACGAGATCCTGAGGCCCATTGTTGTGCCATACATCGATGAACATCACCTCATGTTGCAGCAGGATGATGTACGGCCCCATGTTGCAAGGATCTGTACACAATTCTTGGAAGCTGAAAATGTCCCAGTTCTTGCATGGCCGGCATACTCACCAGACATGTCACCCATTGAGCATGTTTGGGATGCTCTGGACCGGCGTATACGACAGCGTGTACCAGTTCCTGCCAATATCCAGCAACTTCGCACAGCCATTGAAGAGGAGTGGACCAACATTCCACAGGCCACAACTGACAACCTGATCAACTCTATGTGAAGGAGATGTGTTGCACTGCATGAGGCAAATGGTGGTCACACCAGATACTGACTGGTATCCCCCCCAATAAAACAAAACTGCACCTTTCAGAGTGGCCTTTTATTGTGGACAGTCTAAGGCACACCTGTGCACTAATCATGGTGTCTAATCAGCATCTTGATATGGCACACCTGTGAGGTGGGATGGATTATCTCAGCAAAGGAGAAGTGCTCACTATCACAGATTTAGACTGGTTTGTGAACAATATTTGAGGGAAATGGTGATATTGTGTATGTGGAAAAAGTTTAGATCTTTGAGTTCATCTCATACAAAATGGGAGCAAAACCAAAAGTGTTGTGCTTATATTTTTGTTGAGTGTATTTCATTCACAGGCTTTGCATAATTGTGCTTGTTTGAAAATAAAAAAATCACTGTGCACGTCTGTAGTCAACATCAACCAACAACTCATCCTGTAGCATCTTTTCTAATCAAAACAAACTATAAAGCATGCAGACTTCACATTTGGTTCAGAATATTTGGTCTACTGGTGTGATGTGCATTCTCGCCACAACTATACCATGGTCCACTTGCAACCAGACCAAGTCCCACCTTTACAAAAGAACCTTGGTGCACTTGTTTGGTATGTACCAGAGTTCAAATCTTTGTTCACACCTTCCGAACCAAAGCAAAATATCTGACTAAACACACCACAGTCTGAAAGAAATGGACCAAACAGGGTAGGTGTAAAAACAATATTAATACGAGAAGAGGTTTTGAGCTTGACCGAGTAAAAGTAGAGCATGGTTCTCAAGGAGATGGTTTAGGAAGCACAGATCTAGACTAATTAAGACTCACACAAAAGAGAGTTCACTTACTAGTATTACTGCCTCCACCAGTTCCAACTGTGTTGATTGTTGCTGGTACAGAGGATGAATGGGTAGAGAAGTAGGTGCCCCATTCTCACAGCCCTGCTGCTGCCATCCGCCGCTTAGTCCTGCATCCCGGGAACTCTGCCACCCATTAAGGCGATCCTCTGAGCCATAGCGTTGGTGAAGATGCAAAGGGTAGAGGTTTCCAGATGATGAGTTGATAGTAGAGGAAGAAGAACTTGAAGAGGTGAGCGTGGAAGGAGGTGTGGATTGGTGGTGGGCGTGATGTGGCCCAGCAGGAGGCGGTCTTTCCAGTGAATCTCCCATGGGCAGCAGCCCTCTCCTCCAAGTGGTTGAGCCACAGCGCCAGGGCAGCACGGTCCTCAAAGGAAGTAGCGGGATGAATGAGAGCGTAGGACAGAAGCTGGCGAGACTCCTCCAGGTGATGGCCATGCTCAATGGTGTGGGCTAGGATGCGTGGCAGCAGGCGCATGTACTCCCCCTTGGCTTCTACATTACCAGGTTTGAGCAGAGGGAGATGAGTGAGGACGAGAGATATGACACGTTCCTTTGGTTCACCTTGCCATTGGCTGATCACCGCTGCAGGAGATAAAAAGAAACAAAACATGTTAATTAGTCCACCATTTCCCATGATGCAAAGCTAAATGTCAAAATGTTATGAAAAGTCTGACTTTTGATCATTCTCAAGATTGAACAACATTTTTTATTTCCAAGGTCTCAGCTGTGGACACTTTTTCTTGAAGATACATCATGCAATAAAAAAAATGCGTTTTTGGACAACTGAACACAAGATATGCAAGACGTCAATTCCTTGGTGAAAGCCAATTCCATAAAAGATCCACAAAAGACACTGTTTGGCCTACAGAGTCTTAAAGTGACCATAAAGTGCACCAATGCAGAATTCTATCTTGAGAAAATGCGATGTGACCTCATTTACCAAGTTGACATGGAGCATATCAAATCAAAAGTACATAATTTAAGATTTCAGCAACACAAACCTGTTTTGATCAGGAGAAATCTGCAACAATTGTTATCTGATTTAGGAACTGAAATGATAAAGTTAAGAGATGGTTTGATATTAACAAATTATCATTAAATTTGTGAAAAACTAATGTTATTTGTAAACTGTAAGTTACAAATACAGTTAAATATACAAGGGGTAAACATAGAACGTGTCAAAGAAATAAGTTTTTAGGTGTCATTATTGATGAAAGAATTAATTGTAAAGCTCATATTCAACATGGTCAAAAGAAGGTATCAAAAAGTATTGCCGTATTAAATAAAACAAAGCATGTTCTTGATTGCAGAGAACTACATACTTTGTATTGTTCATTGGTTGCACCCTACCTGACTTACTGTGCTGAATTTTGGGGCAACAATTATAAAAACTACAGTGCAACCATTATTCGTTCTACAAAAAAGACCATTAAGAACAATTCATAATGCAGTTTATCGAGACCACACCAACCCATTGTTCCTTAAATCTCAATATTAAAACTTTACAATATGATTTTGTTCAAGACTTCAATTAATCTACAAAGTGAAAAATAAACAAGTGCCCTTTTGAATTCAATTTTTTTTTACTGAGAGAGAGAGGGAAAATATAATTTCCAGGCTTGTATCATATTAAAATTGCTGGCGCTCGGACGACCAAGAAAGGTTTCTGTGTCTCCATGTGTGGCCCTAGAATATGGAATAACCTGACGGAGGAACGATGTCCAAATATAATCAGTTTAAAATCAATATAAAGACATGATGTTTTCAAGATATGTATCTGCTGAAGAAGGATGAGTTTTGTGTACTGCCAATTGTAAATGTAAATATGTAAATGTAAATTTGTTTGGTAGCGTTCGGATTGTGTCCTTAAGTGGAAGAGTTTGAAGTGGTTGAAAATGGGAGTGGGAATGGGGGGGTAACTTCCCCCTACACTCCTTTTGGACTATAGTTTTATTTTGGTTAAAAGGGTAGGCATTAATAAGCTTTGCTTCTGCCTATACCCTTTCAGGCACAGGGATGCATTGTAATTCATTTCTTTCTTTTTGTAAGTTTGTTGTTTTGGACTGTGTGCTGAATAAATTCATTCAATCACACTACACAACATCTAAGATGGTTGAAAATGTGGTTATAAGTGGTTTAAGCAGGGCGGAAACTGCCCTGCTTAAAGTGTTTAGTGACATGATGTCTGCGGATTCTGAGAAATGCACTGTCCTTGTTCTGTTAGCGCTTTCGGCGGCCTTTGACACGGTTGATCATAACAGCTTATTCACAAGATTGCAGTACTTAGTTGGAATGTCAGGACCTGTCCTAGCGTGGTTCTCTTCCTATTTATTGGGCAGGAGTTTCTGTGTCTCGGCTAATCAGATCCTGTCTGACTCTGCTGATCTGTTGTGCGGAGTACTCCAAGGATCAGTTTTGGGCTTTATGTCCTTTCCTTAGGACAGCTAATTCAGGGATTTGATGATGTCTCTTATTTATTTGCTGATGACATCCAGCTGTACTGCTCTTTTAATGTCTCTGAGATTCACAAACTGACTTCTTTAACTAATTGCCTCGTGCAGATAAAACAATGGCTTGGGGCCAACTCTTTGCAGCTAAATTTAGCAAAAACTGAAGTGCTTGTCATTGTCCCCGATGAGGCAATCCCAGGAATCACTCAGCATCTAAGTGACCTGAGCTTGTTTGTTAAATCGAGTCTTATAAACCTCCGTGTCGTCTTTGACAAAGAAATGTCACTTGAGCATCACTCGAAACAGCTGACAAGGAATTGCTTTCAATCAGTTGCGAAAAATATCGAACTTAGAAGTAGTGTTGAATGATGATCTTGAGTTGATTATCCACGCCTTTGTTTCCTTGCGTTTAGACTACTGTAACAGCTTATTTTCTTGCCTAAACCAAAAGAAGCCATCTCGCTTGCAGCAGGTTCAGAATTCTGCAGCTAGGCTGCTAACTCAGACTAAGAGGAGTAGCTAGCCATATTACTCCATTTTAAAAGCCCTGCACTGGCTCCCTGTGCGATATTGTTTAACTTTAAAATCCTCGTGCTGACTTTCAGAGCTCTGCATGGTCAGGCTCCCCCTTATATTAGAGACTTGTTGTGTCCCTACACTCCCTCTCGGAGCCTGAGGTCATTCGACCTGAATCTCCTCATGGTCCCTCGTACCCGTTTCAAGACCAGAGGAGATCGCTCTTTCCAGGCCATCGTGCCAAGGCTCTGGAATGATCTCCCACTCTCTATTTGCACACTTGCTTCTGTTGATGCATTCAAGAGTAGGCTCAAGACGCACTTGTTTCTCCATGCATTTTAATCTACAGTGGAGGGAGCTGTTTATGACCATTATATTTGCTTTTTTGCAGTGATTATGTGCTTTTATGTATTTTATTTTTAACTACCTTTTTGTGCAGCACTTTGTGGCTCTCTCTGCCTGTGAAAAGTGCTATATAAATAAAATTTACTTACTTATAATGGACAGATCATGAAAAAAATTACAGAACAACATATTAGCTTTAAAAAACAAGGACGTCAAAATGACGCAAAGCCAATCACACCATCAACCTCAACGCAATGCTGCAAAGTCATACTGCTAAATCTGCTGGCAGAGTCCAAAGCCCTATCCTGTCAATCTGAGTCGCAGGCTTACAAGGAGATGTCAACCGCTCAGGTCAATAGCTCTGAAAAGCCGCACAGAGGAGACAAAACCATCATTTACTGTTTGTATGAGGAAATGCCTGAGTGTTGACTGTCCACTCCAGTTCGTTCTGTCCATAACCAATTACACTAATAACCAACCACAATCATACTATGTCTAAACCCTTTGTCGACACATTCACTAAGTGACTCAATAAATCATGTTATATATATTTGCTGTGTGGTAGCCAAGCGGTCACCACACTTGCCTCCAAAACAGAAGGTTCCTAGTTCAAGACCACCCGTATAATGTGGAGTTGTGTGTGGAAGGGTATATGGCTTAAACGTTGTGCCAAATCAACATGTCGCTGTGGTAACCAACAAAAAGAGGAGAAGCTTAAGGAAGTTAGGTTTTCCCCAACACACACACACAGGAAAGAGAGCATGCCATCAGGGGTTTCATTAATGCCACGTTCACACCGGGCGCGACGCAAGCGACAGCAGTGACAGGTTTGCAATGTAATCCCTATGGAAGGAGGTGTTGTGGCGCCAAGCCATGGAACACGACGCAATGGACGCGAATGAAGCGACATGAGTGAAGCGATTTTGAGTGATTAGCGCATTTGTGGCGTGATATTGCGTCACGTCGCTTTGCCCTCCTCCCCAAGTTGAAAAATGTGAACTTTTTCATCTTGTCGCGCTGTGATGACTAATCAGGGACTGGATATGTAGTGACGTGAGATGTCTGGAGTTTGAGTTGGATGTGAACATGTCCTGTCTCTGGTAGCCAGCCTGTGAGCAGGACTTATGTTCCTTTTGTCCTTTATTTCACAATTATGACAGAGGAAGAGCGAGCAGTAGCCCCACAGCAGCGGAGAGTCTTTTTTGTGTCACATGTGCGCGTGAGCGAATCGTCCGTGAAGATTATTTTATTTATTAACTACACAGATGTATAATAAAACAAATGGTGACTGGTTTATAAATACAATTTTGACCAAGTTTGGGGGAAGAGAGAGGAGCAGCCCCGCAGCAGGGGCAGTGGAGTTTTTTGTTTTTTTTTTATTATTGTTCACATGTGCGCACATGAACGGGACAGGAGGTCCTCAAACTGGGTCCTGTAGAGGCAGAAGGACTGCTGAAAGCGGCCGTCATCCAGACGCAGCTCCTGCAGCAAATAATGATACTCCCCGAATTGGGAACATCTCGTGAGGATGTTGTGAACCCAGGGACGGCACCGCTGGTGATGTTTGTTTCCACAACAATTAAGAGCACAGCAACTCACTCCGTGTGATCAAGGTCCGCCATGTTAACTTGACTGACAACTGGAGCTGGCGAGCGGAATGGAAGCTCCTCCTATTTGATGACGCACTGGGGGCGAATTTTCGCAGCGAAAGCAAAGCGACACAACGGGCGATGGTGGCGCCAATTTGTGGCTCTGGTTGCACCTGGTGTGAACGCGGCAGACAGAAAATTGAAGTTGGAATGAAAAAAGTAACAGTTGCACAATTTTTCTTAGGGTCAACAACAATTAAAAATAATAAAAAATGCCTGGTGCCTTTCCAGAACCAAAACAATAAAATGGTAAAAAAAAAAAAAAAAAAAAGAATAAGGCTGTAACATGAAGTGTGGAGCAAGTGAAGCGCTGTGAATATTTTCTGGATGCACTGTACATTCAGGTCCATATTGCAAGGATTTGGACAAAAGCAATTTGTCATTTTGCCTTCAACATGTTCATGTTCAGTCTAATTTGCTTGATATGTTAATTTCTAAATTATTTAACGATACCGAGTATGTTTTGTAATAAGTACTGTTCATAAACATTCGCATGACTTGTTCATTCTGATCTCGCTCATCACGTGCCATCCTGCCGTAACACGCCACCACCAGAAACAAATTTTCAGCTGGTGGGAGACACTGTACATTGTATCAAATCTAGTTTTTACAACCAATTTATTCTTGGGAAGGAGATTAATATGAAGGGCAAGAGACAATGAACTAGTTAAGGCCCATCTAAATTTTAGGAAACAATACCAATTAAAAGTTACAGAGAAAATAAGGTGGCAGCTGTTCAGAAACAGTAGAAGAAATGAGTGAGTGAGTGTGTGTGTGTGTGTGGTGTGGGGGGGGGGGGGGGGACTCAGCTCAGTTCCAGAAATGACGTAATTCTTCATTCCTCTGAATGAGGCAAGTCTTGCTCCGTCAGAGAACAGGAATTGTTCTATGATCATAAAAATGATGAGAAAGCATATGGACAACCCTTCACAAAAGGATTTCTGAAATGTTTCCATCTATGGATTCAAATATTCATTTTAGTTTATTCAAGGAGCAAACATTTTTCCTATAACTGATTTCCTCCCCCCACGTACTTTAAATCTTCAGCTCAGTTGTGACTAGTTTAACCTGTTTTACAACACAATGGAAAGTCTTTGTCTTGGCAATGCAGATACTGAATAAATATGATACCTTCATGGCAGATGTCCCCATGAATCCACTTTTTTGTAATAAAGCATATTTGATCCTGAAAACACAGTAAAATTTTAATTTGCATACACTGATGGAAACATCTCAGACAACCCTTTTTTAAGGATATCCTAATATTTTCTCAACATTTTACAATCATGGAACAATTCCTGTTCTCTGACAGACCAACACTTGCTTCATTCAGAGGAATAAGGATTAAATCATTACTGGAACTGAGCCGTGTACCACTCCCACCCACATATTTTTTATATTATAGAATATACATACATACATACATAGTTCTTTTAACTTCTATGTTTTTCACTCGAGGTCACCGGATTCCATTTCAAATTATTGTATTTAAAGCTGCCTCAAGGCGCGCAAGACAAGTAAGGTCTCGCCTTACTATACCCCCTTGAACAAGCACACAGGTGACAGTGGTAAGGCAAACTCCCTCTGATGATAGGATGCCCTTCCTGATGCAACTTCACATTACATGGAATAGGCAGGAGTGTTTTTGAACTGGGAACCATCCCCTGTGGTAACAGGGGCACTAACCGCTTTGCCACCATGTTGATATATGTAAAGATATAGATAAATGCGTGTACACACGCACACACAGAGAGACAGACACTAAAGCTGGAAATGAAAAAAATAATGCAAGCAAGATTTTTTTTTTTTTTTTTTTTCCCATCAGTTCTACAAGTTAGTGATGCAAACATGAAAAACTGCTGTGACCCATTTATTAACCTTGAACCCACATCAGAGAAAGACATCATGAGCTATGCTAAATGTGGCCTCAATACATTTTTAACAGATTACAAATAAATATTTGAAAAGTTCCACGTAATAGAGCTGAAAAATGTAAAGTGAATAAAGTGGGATCACACTCTTTTTGAATTTCATATTTAAGGACTACAATCAGCACAGAGTCTGAACGTATGTATGTTGCTTGTATCGTATTCGAGATAAGAAGTTACTTGAGGCTGACTGGTTTTCCTCAAGGTTCAAAGGTCAAGGTGTCAGTCTTGGAACAGGTTCCCTCATGACAAATAGGCTTGGAGTCTATATGGTTACTCACAGACAGGTCAAGCACTGGTTGAAACAAACCAACGGTTAAAAGAAGCACTTGGCTCCCCAAACAGACGCAGACTGTGTATCCAGTAACAGTCAGTCAGACACAGAGAGTAACAGTATGAAGTAAAGAATTACTCACACACATCAAGTTCAGGAAACCTTAATCAGTACAGTATTTTAGTAAAAGTTACAGTTCAACAGATCAGCCCACAATTCCAAATGTCGCATCAATCACAGGACATGTACGGTGCATTCTGCAAAATATTCACAGCGCTTCACCTTTTCCACATTTTGTTACAGCCTTATTCCAAAATGGAGTACATTACAAAATACATTTTGTCCCCACAAAATTCTATTCACAACACCCCCCCCCCCCCCCATAATAACAAAACGACAAAAAAAAGTCTTATTTTTGGGGGGAAAAAAAAGAAAAAAAGAAATTACATGTACATAAGTCTTCACGGCCTTTGCTCAGTACTTTGTTGATGCACCTTTGGCAGCAATTGCAGCCTCAAGTCTTCTTGAATATGATGCTACAAGATTGACGCACCTATCTTCGGAAAGCTTTGCCAATTCCTCTTTGCAGAACCTCTCAAGCTCCATCAGGTTGGATGGGGAGCGCTGGTGGATTGGTGGATTGCTGCAGAAATGGTTGTCCTTCTGGAATGTATTCCTCTCTCCACAGATAAACTACTAATTGTGAGAATCTACTGAATCTACTGGTACTTTGTTTCCCATGTAACAATAAGAAATATACTCAAAACCTGGATTAATCTTTTTAGTCACATAGCACTACTATTATTCTGAACACTACTGTATGTGGAGTTTGTTATTTCATTGACTACTAATGCGTCAGAACATGTTCATCTTGAAGACGAGTTTGTTCAGAATCAGCTACTTATCACAAATCGATTGACTATTTTGTTAACTTCTCTTACGGTCTGTGGTCAATGCATTTTCCTCTAGAAGATGAGCGTCCGTTCACTTCAATGAGACTGCTCCGAACAGTTTTTTCCCCATTGCCTCCAAACTGAAAGGTCACTGAATAAATGCCACATTTTTGACCTGCTCCCAGACGCAGAGCATCTCTGGGGGTGAATGGAGCTGTGGGCGGGCCTGGACGCTGGATTTTCGCACAATGATTGGACGATCAGTCAAAAGGCTAAATCCCATTTTGAGATATAGGAATGCCAGAATTAATTTGCACATTTTTGCATATTTATGCATTTTTTAATTTATGCCAAAGTGTTTTGCATGCACTATTAATCAGTCTGTTTTAAAGGCACACGTTAGATATCATATGTTTATACAGTGCCACCAAACTTACAAAAAAACAAACAACTAAAAAACTTTGTACCACAGCCAAACAAAATGAGTCAAACTCTGTGGAAAGACAATAGAAACTGGTGATTTGGATGCAGGAACATTCACACATCGCAGGTATCAGGTACCGGATTAGATGTTGTGTGAGAAGCTCCACGTGAGTTACTCTCTGCTTCGTTCTTAGGTAAGTTAGTGTTTAAGGTCATCGCACGTTATTTAACGTCCCTGTTTGCAGCACAACATCAAAGTATGTAATGTAAGTAAGTAATGATTGCAAGTCTATCCGGGCACATGTGGTAATAATTATTGGTTGCTGGTGTATTTTATTAATGAAAATTAGTGACGAAGTAACTGAAACGTTTTGAACCACTGAATCAATATGAAGCAGCATTTTGAAGCTTTTGATACAATTAGAAATGGTGACAACTGCTGGCCAATCTTGAACATAACATTTCCTTAGAACAATAAAGCACAAGATGTCAAACAGTCAGGCTCTGTTATGTATGTTGTGCTCCTTAAAATTTTTGACTATTTTTGTTTAAAAAAAAACAATATACTTGTGTTATAATCCCTGAAGCAGTATTCCCAAGGGACTAATAAAGTTATATCTAAACCAATCTAATGTTGATTGTGCCATTATAAAATATTCTACATAATGGAGATTTATATAACAGCTGAGTGGATCCTGGTCATTTGATTGGTGCTTTGTATGTCGTATGACATGGATGAATTCATTCCATTCGTGTTGCATTGCATTTAGAGTGCAAATTGGTTCCGTACGTTTGGTACCATGCACTCTGCAAGCAAACACAAAATAAAATTCACTCTGCTGTCTGTCTGGAGGCTGTTGGAATGAAAAGCTGGACTATTTTTTTCCCAATGCACTGAGAATGTAAACAGTCTTTTTTTGTGCGAATGTGCAGGGGGCAACGACTACAGAGACATGATTTGACTGAGCTAACTGATGCTGCTAATTCTTGTAACACACAAAACAAATCCACTGTGCTGTTTGGAGGCTGTGGCAGGAAGTAGGAATGAAAAGCTGGACTAATTTCTGACGTGATTTTTGATTTTGCTGCACTGAGGTTGTACATAGTCTTTTTTTGGTAGTACACGCGCACACAAGTGCCGACTCAGTCGCATGCGCGCGACAATGACACGGTGATTTGACTGAGCTAACTGACATTGCTAATTCTTGTAAAACACACACACACACACACACACACACACTCTCCACTGTAAGCCGTCTGGATGCATGAAGAATTCTTCAGATGAAAAGCTGACGTGATTTTTGGCTGGACTGAGGAACTACACCAAGTCTTTCTTTTTTTTTTATGGAAGTCCGAAGTCAGTGCACAGCATCACTTTACTACACATTACAATTTGGACTTTAGCAGCAGTGACATGCCAAAATGTAAGTCCCTTTTCTGTTTATAAATTAATAAAATGTCAACTGACAAGGATCTATTTTAACCGTTATATAAAACAAATAATGTTTTTACGTTCTTTCAATGGAACAAATATTTCATGAGATGAAAGCTAGAACATACCATTCAATGAGGTGAAGGTAACAGTCAGTGCCTGACGTTACATCATGAATATGGATCAGAATGGCTGTCAATCTGTTGTGCATTTTCAGATGCATGCTGGCTTATTTTACGTTTATCAGCTTTATCAGGACTCACACAAGTTAAAGAGTTGAGAGTAATGATTTATAATATGGTAAAGTGTTGACTGGAGTGAGATATGCCCTTTAAGGTCATCTTCCTGTCAAACTCATACTGTACCTCCTCTACAACAAATACAAATGGGCAACTACAAGGTGGGTATTGAACAGTGATGCATATGTGGGTATCCTCCTCCTGTGGAACATGCTCATGATTTTGAGCAAAACGATCAGTTATAGTTGAGTTGGGGAGGTGATGGTCTAGCGGTTAAGCATTGGGCTTGAGACCAGAGAATCCTTGGTTCAAATCCCAGTCTGACTGGAAAATCACTAAGGGCCCTTGTGCAAGGTCCTTAATCCCCTAGTTGCTCCCGGTGTGTAGTGAGCGCCTTGTATGGCAGCACCCTGACATTGGGGTGAATTGGCACTATTGTAAAGTAGGGCTGCAGCTATCGATTATTTTAGTATTATTTATTATCGAGTATTCTATCGATTAATTGAGTAACCGGGTGAAAAGTACTTTTGCATTTTTAAACAACATCAATAGTCCAGGGCTCTCGCTAAGCAATGGCATTGTGTGTTACCCAAAAAAGCGAAAATTAAAAAGCGAAACAATCAGTGCGAGTCTGAGCAAAATGCAGAAGAAAGAGTGGACTTTTGCTGAGAGGATCTTCTTTCAGAGACTGTCAGTGTGACCAGGAATGGAGCTGTAACTCGCCCGGTGTGAGGGGACAGCAACCAGCCGCCGGGCGAATAGCCACTCCCCACATAGAGCGGACGTGTGTTTTTTAAAAATAAAACACACTGCTTCACTTTAAATGCTTTAAATAAGTTATTTCAGTTGTTGCTATTACAGTTTTTCTGTAATTATTGTATGGCTTTTGCCTCACAATATAAAGCGCCTTGGGGCAACTGTTTGTTGTGATTTGGCGCTATATAAATAAAATTGATTTGATTTATTTCAGATGATCAGCGTGGGCAGTCTTTTTCTTAAAAGGCTTTATTTTACTCTGTGTCGCATTGGAAAGCTGTAGCCTTTGGCGCTAAATTGATTAGCGTTTACACGGCATATGCACATGCTCTACTCTTCCTCTGTTTTTTTCTGGGGATGTTACAGTGCCACACACAGGCCTGGCATATGTACTGCAATGTTAAATGGAGCTTCGAGGCACAGAATTTGCCTAGAACATTTTCTGTAATTGAATTATTCGAGTTACTCGACTAATTGTTTCAGCCCTCCCTTTGAGCATCTGATGCAGATGGAAAGGTGAAAATATAAAAAAAAATGCAGTTAATCTTTAGAATTTGCACAAATCCCATTACATGCCACCTATAAATACTGGCCAGGATCAGCACAACAGTTCATGCACGCTGGATATCCAGTGAAGTCCATTTCAGACACATCGCTCTGATCACAAGACACAAATGACAGTGGCAGAAAGAATGCGATTGTTTTAGCTCATTTGTTACACACTGCTTATGGGCACAACACAATCACATATGTGGAGACTTGTTAGACACATGATTCCTCTCAATCTAATTATAGAAGGGTCAACAGCACACAAATCCACAACACGGCAGCAAGCAGAATGGATAAGGCCAGCTGAGTGGTTCACAGAGGGGACACATTAACTCTTAATCTCATACTGACAATGAGAAAACACTTTCAAAGAGAGGAGACGGTGTGTGTGTTTTTCAGACACTGATATATTACTTTGTGGAACAGAACAATTCACCCAGTAATGTTCAGTAGATCAGCTTTCTTTCTCTATTAAGATTATCCAACATGTATCAGCTGTTTTTACAGAATATTCCGTTAAAAAAGAAATCATCCACTGAAATTTCTTTTCCCATCAGCTTCTGTGCATGTCAAAATAATTAAACTAAGTAGAATTGAATGTTGTAATATTTATGTTTAGTTACATATGAAGAGTTCAGATTAAAACCCAGTAAGTCTAAAACCACAATTCGTTTTGCTGAGGCCAGCATATACATACAGTAGCTACTTTGGCAACGAACAGCATGCAAAATGTTACAGAATTTGAATGTAATGGTTTCATTGTATTTATGGAAATTTGTGCATTTTCCTTTCAATCACCATTTTAAAATGCATTTTTCAAAACAGACTTACTGGGTTTTGTTGGTATTTCTGTATTGAGATTCAGTATTTTTAAGCAGGCGTTTTGTGTAACAGTAGAATCCTGCACCCTCCACCCTCTCATACAGTAGTGTTCAGAATAATAGTAGTGCTATGTGACTAAAAAGATTATTCCAGGTTTTGAGTATATTTCTTATTGTTACATGGGAAACAAGGTACCAGTAGAGTCAGTAGATTCTCACAAATCCAACAAGACCAAGCATTCATGATATGCACACTCTTAAGGCTATGAAATTGGGCTATTAATAAAAAAAAAGTAGAAAAGGGGGTGTTCACAATAATAGTAGCATCTGCTGTTGACGCTACAAACTCAAAACTATTATGTTCAAACTGTTTTTTTTAGCAATCCTGTGAATCACTAAACTAGTATTTAGTTGTATAACCACAGTTTTTCATGATTTCTTCACATCTGCGAGGCATTAATTTTGTTGGTTTGGAACCAAGATTTTGATCGTTTACTAGTGTGCTTGGGGTCATTGTCTTGTTGAAACACCCATTTCAAGGGCATGTCCTCTTCAGCATAAGGCAACATGACTTCAAGTATTTTGACATATCCAAACTGATCCATGATACCTGGTATGCGATATATAGGCCCAACACCATAGTGGGAGAAACATGCCCATATCATGATGCTTGCACCACCATGTTTCGCTGTCTTCACTGTGAACTGAGGCTTGAATTCAGAGTTTGGGGGTCGTCTCACAAACTGTCTGTGGCCCTTGGACCCAAACTCTCATTAGTCCACAAAATATTCCTCCATTTCTCTTTAGGCCAGTTGATGTGTTCTTTGGCAAATTGTAACCTCTTCTGCACATGTCTTTTATTTAACAGAGGGACTTTGCGGGGGATTCTTGCAAATAAATTAGCTTCACACAGGCGTCTTTGAACTGTCACAGCACTTACAGGTAACTCCAGACTGTCTTTGATCATCCTGGAGCTGATCAATGGGTGAGCCTTTGCCATTCTGGTTATTCTTCTATCCATTTTGATGGTTGTTTTCCGTTTTCTTCCACGTGTCTGTTTTTTTGTCCATTTTAAAGCATTGGAGATCATTGTAGATGAACAGCCTATAAATTTTTGCATCTGCGTATAGGTTTTCCCCTCTCCAATCAACTTTTTAATCAAACTACGCTGTTCTTCTGAGCAATGTCTTGAATGTCCCATTTTCCTCAGGCTTTCAAAGAGAAAAGCATGTTCAACAGGTGCTGGCTTCATCCTTAAATAGGGGACACCTGATTCACACCAGTTTGTTTGGGATTTCTTATAATCATGAACAACAACAGCCGCAACACTACGTGGCTCCAAATACCCAACAACAGGCAAACATCATCCTCTTTAAAAGGTACAACTTTGCATTTTAACACCACAACTGCTTTTTCAACCCAACTTTAACAAGATCACTACAACAACCAGGAAGAATAATAAATATAAGTAAATAAAATTAAATAAAACAATTAACAGAGGTCCTTGCTCTCCTGTCACAGCATTAGAGTAAAGTCCTCCTCTGACCACTACAATATGGCCAAAGCAGCTCCTGATGTCAGGATACACTCATGGCTCTTGTATAACCTGGCCAGATCACCATAGCAGCGTGTGCTGCCAACATGGATTGGAACAGGATATGTTCAGAGTTTCACCTTACATTAGTGATAAAATACACCTTGCTTTCATTAAATTTCTCCAAATTGTATAAAATTCTCTTTGGAAAATATTTAGACAATGCAGTGTCACATATGGTAACTGCTGGAGACATATGTGGAGTATTAGCAACCAAAGAACAAGGGGAAACAAAACCAATAGTTGGTCTTTATTTGCAGCAAAGTTCTTTTAGTGCAGATAGTGAAACTGATTATAAAATTAATTATCGTTTATCATAATGTCATTTCCATGACATTTTACAATGTCAAGTTGTAAACTGTTCAACTTCAGGCTCAAACAACTTGAGCAATTGTTTGTGTGTTGTGATAAAACATTCTCTCTACTGTACTCGGGTGAAAGCACACACGCCCTTGCATATGCTCCTTGTGTGGTTACTCCTTCTGAACAAAGGTAATTTTCAACACAAATCCCTTCACAAATATATTATAAATAATCAAATATGATAATATTAATTAGTTACTTAAACCATTCTGAAATACAATTTTATCAGTTCACAGAGACAATACATTTTAAACAGGGCAGCCATAAGAACTAACACTCAATTTTAATTTTGAAATGTTATATTCTCAACATATTGACCTCAAAAGGTGAAAAACATTTTAAATCTGCTGCACTAGATTTAAAGTTTAAGGACCTGGGGTCCAAGGGCAGCTTTACCATACTTTCAATAATTCACCCATTTATGGTGCTTTCATTTAGTATAATGCCCATGTGTTGTACATCAAAATGTTCAGAACAACAACACATACTTTGGCTCTAAAACTGAAATTATGAGTGAACACACACTTATTATCCATGTTGAACTGTGTTGGTGTTAGAAATGTACCAATGTAAATAAAAAATTATTTTGCTTAAGAAAATAAACCCTCCAGGTGTTATTCCACAGTGATTTTCAAAAAAAAAAAAAGAAAAGCGTTTTCAGGTCAACAGGATTGTTCTTTTAGAATTTATGGGCCTTTACTTGTGCATTTTGAGTAAGGATGTGTCACAGAAGACACTACAACTGAGTGGAGCCTCTCACAACAGATAGAGAAAGAAGACAGACCATGTGACAGTCTCTGGCCTCTAGGATTGCTTGTGAGTCAAAGATTGTATAGAAGAAAGATCAGTTTTATAGATGAGAATTTGTAGTTTCAGGAAGTGGTTGAATAAAGTCTCGGATGGTCCCACTCTGATCTATTAATACGATCATGATGAAAAGTACATTTAGACACACTGCGTGTCCATGGACCTCAGAGGGGCATTGACAGTCCATAAATTAAAAAAAAAAAAAAAAACCCACACAATTGTATTTAAATACCCAGCATGTAACTGGTCCATTTTTGTGTAAGTGAAAGGACGAGTCACACACCCTGTTTTATGGGAACTCATACAAAAAGCCTCAAGCCACCTCACACGAAGAAAGCCAGGGTGCACTGTGGAGCACAGCCTTCTGGTGTTCCCAAACTGTCTCCCAGCCAGGGAGCTACCCTACTTCACTTTTGAGCCCTGACAGGATCCTGTGTACTGAGGGCAACATGGCTGTGAAATGAATGAACGTGTGAATACATCAACTAATTTCTTTTGGCTTCTTCCATTTGCTTGGGGTTGCCAAAGTGGATTCTGTATGGACTGGCATGGTGATTTTACACAAAATTTATTTCTAATGCCCTTCTCGATGCAACTCATGTCTCTCTCTGGGCGAAATTATGTACAAGGCCAATTTGAGATCATTTGCTGATATAGAGTTAAGCTGGATTGTATATGATCGCTAGTATAAGAGAAGGACTTTCACACATGAAACAGTTTCCCATGTGGCTTCCTACAAATTGTAGTCAAAATTTCACATCTGTTTAAAGAAAATCTTTCTCTATACTGCTCCACTGTGAAGCTGTATAAGTGGTGAAGCAACAAGCAAAACTCCACCTCAAAACTACAGAAATAAGCTGAAACCTCCATCTGCTGTTTGAGCTTAGTTCATCGCTCATGCTCATACTTGAGTTTGGGACTCTGGCGAGGGTGGTGGCATCTCCCCCTCTATCTCTGCTTCAACCTTCAAAGTCCCTACTTCACCGGACTGTGAATTCTTCTAACTTTATTGGATTAACCATGGAATTGATCAGCTGGTCTAAACGCTATTGACACCATTTTTTTCAACAAGGAAATCAGGGCTGGGGGACCCTGCATGCCCAGATGGAACCTACCCTGCAGGCTGTGTTCGCGACGCCTGGGAGAAATGGTGTGTTGCCTGCTTGGTGCCATTCTATGTGGAGGACATTGAAGATTTATTTATATTTGGTTTTATCGTGGGAGGGCTGGTACCTACTGGTTTATGTGCTGCCCTGATCTACAGGAGAATTGGCAAGACGGCTGCTACCAGAACCACAACCCCTCACCTGTCCATCATGATTAATGAGTTGGGCAAGGCGATACATTCTCAGACAGCATTAACCCTTGAACTCAGATGTAAGTTGGATAACATCTCGGAGCAAATGTACGACTTGCAAAGGAAGATGCCATAGACCCGGGAATACTCAAATTGGATTTGGTTGGCAGATGTGTTTTCTGTGCTCAACCCTAAAAATGGCAGGCTTATCACCCTCTGAAGGTCAAAACGCCCCGCTGTTTTCCTCCAGAAGAATTTCTACAGCCTTGGTGAAACATTCGGCTGCCCTCTTATCTTCTGCCCTCCCCGACAGTCAATCTGATGTTGTCAAGGCAACTCCAGACTGCCCCCCCCCCCCTCCCCCTGAACTCACGGCTGTGTGGGACACTGGTGTGTGCCCCCTCCCCCACCACTCACATTGCCTCAATTTGGCTGGCGGACTGTCTTAAAGTTTAGCGTACATAAACAATCAAATGTATATGTATGGGTGTTCTAATTCTGACGTGTGCCATTATTACGTTCAACTTGTAATAATTGTGGATTAATTGTATTTTTGTCTGAGGTGATTGGCTGGGAAGAAATTTTGTTGCACTTGTAATGACAACAAATCCATCTATCTATGCTCTGAGAAGTATGGTCATCATTTATGAACGGTTTAGAACAACAGAAAAATATGCAGTGTGTGTGTGTTGACATGCCCTTCTTTCAGACAAGTGAACAGAGCGATACATCGTCTCCAGCCAGCTCTTATTGTAATGGACATCTATCAGCAATACAGCTAAAGCACACAAATGACAGACACTGCTTCGTTTTGTATTTCTGAAAGCTTGAAAAGATAACATAATTGCAGCTCTTGCTATTTAAAAAAGAGGACACACACACACACCTAAAATACTTTCAAATTACAACTCTGATTTTCAAAACTGTTCAGGCCTAAGAACAGCCATCTTTTTGCCTGCCCAACCGGAAAAACTGGTGCAGAAAGGACTTTTGCGACTGTCCAGTTAACCTGCATGCAGTCAGACAGTCACTACTCTGGACTTGGCTCATTGATCCACTGATGTATACACACACATGGCTTTGCATCACCACATTGAGACAGCAAGTTTTAGGTGTAAGTTAGAGTCCTGTGTACATTAGGAATCGATGCCTGTCACTCAGCAACACCTCTGTATGTGGTTGGTAGAGCATCTGAACATCTGTCATGTGCTTCACCTGTTAGAGGAACAAACAGAAGAAGAATTCATTTTATTCCACTGCCAGCAACTCAGTGTAGATGTTGTTGACTCAACACCATGTTGGACACAGTGTGTTCCCTGAACCAAAGCCAGAGCACAGCAGTATGACACAGAATTAACTAGCAAACAGTTCAAGTGACTTTAGTAACCATCAAGGAAACAAACATCACCTAACTGAAAGACGCCAAAGGCCGAGTACGAGTCTCGTACCTGTCTAAAGTGGCTCTACTTTAGTCTATTCTATTCTACTCTTCTTTTTTTAGATATAACTTAGTATACACTAGTAGAGTTCTACCTTAGAGATCTATTAGAAAAGTATCCGACCTTATTATTTTTTTCAAAAACCATATGGATTTGAATCACGTGTGATTACATCAGACATGCTTGAACCCTCGTGGGCATGCGAGAGTTTTTTTCACGCATGTCGGTTACGTCATTCACCTGTGGGCAGTCTTTGAGTGAGGAGTCGCCCACCCTCTCGTCGATTTTTTCATTGTTTAGGAATGGCTCAGAGACTGCTGCTTTGTTTGATCAGATTTTTTTCAAAGCTGTAAGGCACAACTGAGTGGACACCATTTGATAAATTCAGCTGGTTTTCGGTAAAAATTTTAATGGCTGATGAGAGATTTTGGTCTGGTAGTGTCGCTTTAAGGACGGCCCACGGTGCCTGACGGTGATCTGCGCTTTCGTCTCGCCGTTTCAAGTTGAAAACTTCCACATTTCAGGCTCTGTTGATCCAGGAAGACGTCAGAGAACAGAGAACTTTCAGAAGAAGTCTGCATGAGGAGTTTATTCGGACACTCCATTGTTAACGGACATTTTGTAATGAAAGAACGTGCGGGCAGAGTCGCATGTCGGGCCGAACCCGACCGCGGGGGGTCGCGACAGGATAAACACCTCTGTTGGAAACCTTAATGGGCAAGTTGGAACATGCCCAAGCTGTTAAACAATTTCTCAGTTACTCACTTGTTGAAAGCCATCAAAAGCCGCCTGAATTTTACAAATGGTTTTCAACACGGAGGTGTTTTTCCTGTCGCGGCGCAACACAGATTGTCGAGTTGTCACGGAAACGACTCGGCGAATTTGCGTGCAAGTCTTTCATTAGAAAATGTCCTTAAACAGTGGAATGTCCGCATAAAGTCCTCATGCCGGCCTCTTCTGAATCTTCTCTGTTCTCTCACGACGTCCTGGGTGAATTAAGCCTTAAATTAGATCGAAACAGGCCGACGACGGTGCCTGGAAGCGCTGCACGACGTCCTGCTCTGTGGGAAGTCCTTACAGCGACAGAAACACCCCATAATCTCTCAACAGCCGTTAAACTTTTCACCGAAAACCAGCTTAATTTCTCGAATAGTGTCCACTCGGATATTCCTCACAGGTCCAGAAAAAATGTTGATAAAGCAACGCGCGCCGTCTCGAGCAGCGTGTGAAACAAAGGAATTCAGCTGAGAGGGCAGGACCACATCTCACTCAAGGCCTGCCCACAGGGAAATGACGTCACCGACGCGTGAAAAAACTCACGCATGCGCACGAGGGTTCAAGCATGATTGGTGTAATCGCATGTCATTCAAATCCATATAGTTAAAAAAAAAAGGGTCGGTTTATTATCTAATAGACCTCGTATTCTAGAAGACATACCTTACTGAATTTTCATGGAAGCTATAACTGTAAAGCAGCTGTTCTCAAAAGGAGTAGCCTACAGACCAACGGTGGTCCATGGTCAACCCCTGGTGGTTCACAAGTAGGCCTGTTGCAATAATTGATATATGATCTTACGTTCGATATACAGATGTACCCGATCATTTTGCTGGCCTTGAAGTATCGCCCTTTACATGAGTGTTTGTTGTCACCAACATTCCACTGAGTTGCACAGCTTCGTATGTCCCTCTTAGCTTGCTGTCTGCCGGATGGGAAGGCTGTGTATTCAGCTCGCTCTGTGTGCAAGGTGCTCCGCCAACACACACACACACACACACACACACACACACACACACACACACACACACACACACACACAGAGAGAACAGTGTGCCACAGTAAACAGCCAGCCAAGTAAACTGCATAATTATATCCAGAAAGTTTCCATACAGAAATTTTTGAAGAGTACATGGATTTGGTTTCAAAGCCTAATTCCACAGCTCCGGTGTGGGAACATTTCGGAGTGAAGTGGAATGAGCGAGGAGAACCCAAAGTGGATGAGCCAGTATGTTGACTTTGCTTAAAAACAGTGGCACCAAAAACTGGAAATACAACCAACCTGAAATTCCTCCAAAAACATCATCCCATCCGTTTTCCCAGATGGGAACAAAAACTGCATACAGATGTTCTTAGGCAATATACTGTCCAACATAATTTGTTTTCATGACAGGCCTATCCATCAGTATACTGGTAAAATATCACATTCCAAATTAATATCAAATTCTAACTTAAAAGTGTTTCTCAGACTGTTTAAAAATGAATTCAAAGTCTAAGACACTGTAATATACTGTTGGAATACACCATATACCAATTTACTGAAATTGATGGCTTTATGCACTGTTTGAACAGCCATTGTGCTATTATTTTGGGTCAAATAGCACCACTTAAAGCTAATAAGGTTTCCCATGGCCGATTCTGTCCTTGGATCAATGATGTGATTATGAATCAAAGGAGATTATGTCGCCAGATTGAACGTTTATGGAAATCAACAAAATTGGAGGTCCACAGGCTACATTTAAGAGATCTAATATCCTCCTTAAATAAGATGCTAGAGGAGGCCAGGGAAAGCTATTTTTATCAGCTGATTGCCTCAAATAAGAGAAATCCCAAAGTGCTCTTTGACACAATCAGCTCTATTGTGTCACCTGCTGCTGCTGTAATTCCTGTTCTTCCTAAAACAAGTAGTGATGAGTTCCTTAATTTCTTCATTGACAAAGTCAGAGTCATAAAAGATAATTTGCCGCTCTCAATGCCCTCTTGTTGTGATTCCCGGTATTTGGGACCTCCCAGTCAATGCTGGACCTCTTTTAAGCTTGTTACAATTGAGGACATTCTATCTGTCATCAACATAATGAAACCAACCTCTGGTATTTTGGATGTAGTTCCTTTTAGATTGTTTATGAATGTTTTTGACTCTATTGGGCCTTGTATTGTTAAAGTTTTCAATATGTCTTTGTCGACTGGTGTGTTTCCTTGTTCTTTTAAACATGCTGTTGTGGAACCACGGCTAAAGAAAGCAGGATTGGACTCTGGAACTGAAGAACTTTAGGCCAATATCAAAGACCCCCTTTTTGGCTAAAGTCTTGGAAAAGGTGGTCTGTGTCCAACTTAAATCATTTTTGCAGACTAACAACATCTATGAATGCTAGTGATTTTCAAGATGGCGCCTGTGACTGGCGTGGCCGTCGCTTGGCTCCTGTTGTGTTGGTTACTAATGGCCACTTTTACAACATATGTTATTTTAGCAGCCCGACTAGCAGATGGAGGTGTCTTGACTTTACGGACTTACGATCGGGACTCTTTGTTTCATATCAAGGAGACAATGGAGAGCCTATTTGCTACACGAGACAGGTTCAACAAGGCCTTTCCTCCGCCCCTAACTATCGGCTCCGACTCACCTGATTATCCGCTGCTGTTGAGGGCACCGTGTAAGATCCGCAGGAGACTGAGGAAAAAAGGCTTTTTGGATAAGAGGAGAAGAGGCTCACGGGCTGGTGTCCAGGTGAAGAGAAGGCGTGCAGCGGCGCGTTTGGGCACCAGCACCGGTGGCCGAGGACGGGCTCGCTTCCTCTACCACATTCCTCTCTTTGATGTGTGCGATAGCACATCTGCATCAACACCTGTTCAGTTAGGTATGGGTGTTCTAGACTTTTCTCAGCGCTGGTATCCTGGTGGCGTAGTTCCATCGCTACTGTGCACTTCTGTGTTTACGCCTCCGCCTGCACGGATCAGCTGGAGTCCACGTGACCACTGTCTTCGTCCTATCCCATTGCGAGCCTCAGACAGCACCTACGTGACGTTGTCCACCTTGCGCCTTGGTTTATTGAACGTGCGTTCAATCGCCAATAAATCATTTTCCCTGAATGATCTTATATCAATGGAAATGTTGGACTTAATGTGCCTTTCGGAGACTTGGCAGAGAGAAGAGGAATTTCTTCATTTAAATGAGCTCTGCCCTGCTGGGTTCTGTGTCCTTGGGAAGCCCCGCCCCTGTCGCCGTGGTGAGGGCCTTGCCATCGTTTATGAAGAGGATTGTGTGTGTAAAGGGGTACAGTCACAGGATTTTCCCTCCTTTAAATCACAGTTGGTCAAGGTGGGTTTCTCAAACCCATTTTTCTGTGCGTTGGTTTATCGCCCCCCAGGCCCTGCTACTGCCTTTCTTAAGGATTTTAGTGAATTTTTATCCTCTATTATAACATTGGAATCTGTTTTAATTCTTGGAGATTTTAACCTTCATGTTGATGACAAGTTATCTTGCTCTGCTATGGAGCTTTTATCGTTGACTGAAGCTTTTAATTTTGTGCAACATGTTTCTGAGCCCACTCACCAAAAGGGTCACATTTTAGATTTAGTTTTTACACTTGGCCTAGACATTTTAAATATGTCTATAAAAGATGTCCACTTGAGCGACCATAGTCTTGTTTCATTTGACCTGCATTCCAGCTCTGATCAGAAGCCCTTAGAAGTTAAGTCTCGGAGGCGTATCATCACTGCTGAAAGATTTTCTTCTATGTTTAATCCTTGTTTGTTCACTGATTTTCTTGATATGGACAATTTTATCCAGTGTTTTAACCATCACTGATACTATTCTTGATCAGTTGGCTCCTGTTAAATACAACATGTCTTGACAGAAAAATGAGTGCCCTTGGATAAATGAAGAGCTCTCAAGTCTTAAGAGACTGTGTCGAAGGACTGAACGCCTGTGGAAATCCTCTAAACTTGAGGTTCACAGGCTTCATCTCAGGGAGCTGGTTCTATCATATAACAAAATGGCTGAGAGTGCCCGTTCTGTCTACATACGTCAGCTGGTGTCTGTGAATAAGAAGAATCCCAGAGTGTTTGATACAATCAACTCTCTTGTATGTCCTGCTGCTTCAGTTACTCCTGTGTTTTCTGAAGCTGACAGCAATGCTTTTTTGAGTTTTTTCACTGACAAAATCAAGTTGATTAAGGATAAAATTCCACCCTCCCTGTGTGGTACTTCTACTGTTATTGAGCCTGCTCCCAGCATTTGGTCTTCATTTAGGGCTGTGACACTTGCTCACCAATGCCGAAATATCAGCAAGATGAAACCTTCCTCTTGCTCATTGGACATCCTTCCCTACAGGCTCTTTATTAAAGTATTTGAGGTAATTGGTCCATGCATTACTAGAATGGTAAATCTTTCTTTGTCCACCGGTGTGTTTCCCAGTGCTTTTAAGCATGCCATAGTGTTGCCTCTACTGAAAAAAACAGGTTTAAATCAAATAGAGCTAAGCAGATTTAGACCTATTTCTAAGCTCCCATTCCTGTCTAAGATCCTCGAGAGGGTGGTTTCAGACCAACTGACACTCTTCCTGGATCAGAATAACATTCATGACAGGTTTCAGTCCGATTTTCGTAGACAACACTCTACGGAAACGGCTCTTTTGAAAGTGTCCAGCAACATTATGATGTCTGCTGATGCTGGGAAATCCACAGTGTTGGTTCTTTTGGATTTGTCCTCTGCCTTTGATACTGTTAACCACCAGGTCCTGCTGAATAGACTGAGGGATCATGTCGGACTGTCGGGGTCAGTTCTTCGGTGTTTTTTTTCATATCTGTCTGGGCGCAGCTTTAGCGTTTTTGCTAACCAGATAAGGTCAGAGTCTGCGGACCTATTATGTGGAGTCCCTCAGGGTTCTGTATTGGGCCCCATTTTGTTTTTATTGTACTTGATCTCTTTAGGTAGGATCATTCAAAGATTTACTGATGTCTCTTACCAGTTATTTGCAGATGACATCCAGCTTTACTGCTCCTTTAAGCCATCTGAGATTAAGAGGATTGATTCCCTCCTCCATTGTTTGGCGGAAATTAAACAATGGCTAACGAATAACTTTCTTCATCTTAACGCAGACAAAACAGAGACATTGGTTATTGCCCCTGATGCCCATATTCCAGGTATTCAGCAGTACTTGGGAGACCTGGGCCAGTCTGCTAAATCATGTCTTCGAAACCTGGGTGTCATTTTTGACAAAGACATGTCGTTGGTACAGCATTGTAAACAGCTGATGAGGAATTGCTTCTTTCAATTAAGAAACATCTCTAAGCTCAGGAAAATGGTGTCTCGAAATGATTTAGAGCTTATTATTTGTATATATATGCTTTTGTGTCAACACGTTTAGACTATTGTAACAGTTTGTTTTCATGTCTAAACAAGAAGGAGTTGCGTCGACTACAGTTGCTACAGAACTCTGCAGCAAGAATTCTGACACAAGCTAACAGAAGGACTCATATTTCCCCAATTTTAAAGGAGCTTCATTGGCTACCAGTGTCCTTCAGGATCAATTTTAAAATTTTGGTTTTAACTTTTAGAGCTCTACATGGCCAGGCGCCTCCCTATATCTGTGACCTTATCCAGCCTTATGCCCCTGCCAGGGCTTTGAGGTCTGTGAACCAAAATCTGTTGATGGTTCCTCGCACCCATTTTGCAACCAGAGGAGAGCGATCCTTCCAGGCTGTTGCTCCCAGGCTTTGGAATGGTCTCCCGCTCTCTCTGCGCTCACTGGACTCTGTCGATACTTTTAAAAGCCAACTTAAGACTTTCTTTTTTACTCAAGCGTTTGCTTCGCTTTTAGGCTGCTCTGTTATCCTATGTTTGTTTTATGTTTTTATGTCTCAGCCATTGTCTGATGTTTTGTGTGGTGTACTCTGCTTTTATGTTGTGAAGCACCTTGTGGCTCTTGTCTGTGAAAGGTGCTATATAAATAAAATTTAGTTACTTAATTACTTACATTTCAGTCCGGGTACCGTGAGTTTCATTCCACTGAAACTGCCCTGTTGAAGGTGGCTAGTGACATTATGATGGCCGCTGATAGTGGTAAATGTTCTGTGCTGGTTTTATTGGATCTATCATCTGCATTCGATACCGTTGACCATGGCATTTTGATTAATAGATTGCGGGATACGGTTGGCATGTCAGGTCCTGTATTAGAGTGGTTTAGCTCTTACTTGGTTGGTAGAACTTTTAGTGTTTCTGTGAACAGTGTGATGTCTGAATCTGCTGATCTTTTGTGGGGTGTCCCGCAGGGCTCAGTCCTGGGTCCGATTTTGTTACTGCTGTATATCCTTCCTCTTGGTAAGCTGATCCAGCAGTTCTGCGATGTGTCCTACCATTTGTATGCCGATGACTTGCAGCTGTACTGTTCTTTTAAGACAACTGAAGCACAGAAAATTTGTTCTCTCATTAGTTGTCTCACTAAAATTACAGAATGGCTTACTGAAAACAGCCTGCAGTTGAATTCTAATAAGACTGAGACATTGTAGCTCCAGATAGTGCTATGTCTGTCATTAAGAATCACCTCGGTAATCTGAGCAGCTCTGTTAAAGGCAGCCTGCATAACCTGGGTGTCATTTTGGATGGAGGGATGTCTTTGGAACATCACACTAGGCAGCTCGTTAAGAACTGTTTTTCCAAATTCGAAACATTTCCAAATTACGCAAAATGGTGGCTTTTAATGAGCTAGAGATGATTGTGCATGTATTTGTTTCTTCACAACTTGATTATTGTAACAGTCTCTTTACATGCCTCAATAAGAAAGAGCTGGCCCGCCTGCAGGTAGTGCAAAATTCTGCTGCACGACTTCTTACCCGCGCCCACAGGAGAATGCATATTACTCCTGTCCTCAAGTCTTTACATTGGCTCCCTGTTTTTTACAGGATAAATTACAAAATCCTCGTGCTGACCTTTAGAGCTCTAAATGGGCAGGCACCGGAATACATTAAGGACCTGATCCAGCCTTATGTTTCCAGCAGGAGTTTGAGGTCTTCCAATCAGAACCTGCTGATGGTTCCCCGAACTTGTTTTAAAACTCGAGGGGACAGATCTTTTAAAGCTGTGGCACCTCGCCTCTGGAATGAGCTTCCCTGTTCTCTTCGCTCACTGGATTCTGTGGACGTTTTTAGACAGCAAATAAAGACATTTTTTTAAACTGGCATTTTAGTGTCAATTTATTTTATTGTTCTATATTTGTATGTGTTGTTTTTATTGTCTATTTATATCGTGTGAAGCACTTTGTGACCTTGGTCTGTGAAAAGTGCTATATAAATAAAGCTTACTTACATAGCTGTAACCAGACTTACTGTTTTTGAATACTTGGAGTTACAACAGGTGAATAAGAAGTTTTGAGCTGGACCAAGAAAAAGTAGAGCATGGTTGCCCATATTTTGCATTCTGAAAAACAAACATTCCTTGAGAATGTACAAAATTTTGACCCACTGGGTGCAATGTTAAGGAATATTGATTTCAGAAAATACAAAAGATGGTGAACCACACCCTACTTTTTCCTGAGTCATGCTCAAAACTTCTCAATTGGCCCTTGTAAGTGGTCCGAGTGATTTTTTCTTTGTGTGTGTCCTTTGGTCTGAAAAAGTTTGAGAAACACTGCTCTAAAAGGTCACCTTGCTGAAACATATGCCCTTCTCAGGAAAGTTCTTTTAAAGCTCTCTTTATTATCATCATCATTTATATCACTGAACAGAATAGAACAAAGAGATACAATCAGTAAACGACCTGCTATTTTCCAAAGAGGCTTGCATTGTTCCTTACAACAGAAGCCTTATACCAGCCAACAAATAAGTCAGTAAATTAAATTCCTTATGGCCCAGTCACACAGCACACGACAATTCCTGAACGAAGGGGAAAAATTTTTAAAAAAAAGTCACAATTCGTTGAGAAAAGGTGGACGAAAGAGCTTTAACACCGAATAGCCTGCGAAGCAAGAGTACAAAAGGGATGAAGGAGGAACTAAACAAAACCGAAGCTAACGATCTTGACGCTTTAAATAAAACGCGCCTGGAGCAACAGATGGAGCAATGTGTGTCTGCATCTCTGAGTTCCAGGATTTGGCACTGGGACGGCGCTCATAGCGCCTGAATCCTGGAGAAACTGCAAACAGTAGCTGTGGAGATCTGTGTGCATGTCGGTGGACCCACCTGCTCTGGTTCCTCGTCCAGAACAAAAGAGGGATCATCTCCATCATAATCAGAATCCACAGTCAACACACTGTGCGCTCCATCTTGCGCCAATTACAAAAAAAAAAAAAACCCTCTGGTGTGCCGTGGTCACTGCTGCATCACTGTATTATGTTACTAAGATATATATATATATATATATATATATATATATATATATATATATAAAACAGAAAACTGTCAAAACAGGGAATAAATACAAGTGTAATGATGACTGAATATATCAGAGCAGTGCACGCATCGACTCCCCATGTGTGGTTATTCCACAACATGAATTCTGCATTTGAATTATCTACTTGCCACATGTATATAAGGGCTGAAAAAATAAACGTGATAAGCGCACGCAGGTGTTGCTGCGCTCATTGCCGCTGCATTCAAGTACCATCAGAAATTACACAACTTTTTGTTGTTTCAAATTCAGCAGATGCTTGTGGCCAAATTAATTGTATCAACACAAAAGATTAATTCTGGCCTATACAAGGTGCCTGAGCCCAGTGAAGCTGACCCCCACCCAGATAAAAAAAGATCCAAGCAAACAGGTTGAGTTTGCCCTGTAATTTCCGATGGTACATGAATGCAGCAGCGGTAGCAGCGCTCACAAACCGGCTTCTGCACTGTGTGAAAACATTCAGCTGGTCGAATGAAGTCAAACTAAACAAACATTACAAAAACTAAACAAACGATTAAAAAACATCAAGAATGAAAGCAAAACAAAACAGACGAATTGAGGTTTTCGTTGCCCTTCATTCAAATTTTTGAACAGTTTAAAAGTCCTGACAAAGCGCCAGCTGCAGGAACAAAGCTGCACAAAGGTTAAACGATGCCAACGAAAGTCTAGATTTCTTGTTTTGTTAGGGCTTCGTTACCCTTAGTTAAGTGCTGTGTGACTGGGCCATTAGATCAGCAGTCAAAATTTAAATACAGACAGTGGTGGGCACAGTTAGATAATTATCGGAGCTAATGTTTTTGCTATTGGATTAGTTTTTCAGATAACCATCATCGGATCAATTATCTTCCGATAAATTTAGTTCTGATAACTTTCAGTCCGATAATTACTTTGCTGGTAAAGTTTAACGGTCAAAAACGTTTGTAAACCCTAAAATCAAACATTTTAGTCTGTTGTGTGTCTGTAGCCACTGAGTACACTGGCTGCCTTTCGCTTGCTGATGACATCATCATTAAGCGCAAAACGTGATTGGCCGGTCGACGCAGGGAGCACTGTGGGTAGTGTAGTTGAGGTTCACTTTGGATGTTACAGTGACTCGTCCACTTGACACAAAAGCAAAACAGTCTAATTTTAACATTATTTTATTTCTTTGTGGCTGTAATTTAATCGCCAAGACTCGGTGGGGGAGAAGAGCTCTCACTGTGTGTACAGAGGGAGAGACTTTTCACCTTTAGACACTGTTTTGGATTTAAAAAAAGGATGCTTTATGTGGATTATTTACTCAGATGAATCCCACTGAAACTAACAGGTAAGAATTTATATTTACTATGTGTATTTTACTCTGCCAATCAATGCATTAATGGATGTATTTTGGTTGTTTAAGCCGCAGATTTCAAAGTATGAGAAAAAAGCAGCAGCTTTTAGCTCTTAAATGATGGTGTTTTATTTATTCATTTTTCATGTGTTCTTTGTGTTTGTGATCCTTGAATTTACCCAGAAGCCCCTGCGGCGCTTAAAGTGAAAATGGTTTATCAGAAGCCGACAGTGTAACCTAACGTGGCCGCGTCCAAATCAATAATAATAGTTATCGGTTATCTATAATAAAGATACATTTTTTTTAGCAGTTTATCGGTTTATTGTCACAAAAGATAACTTTTCAGTTATCTGATTAATGGTTATCGAAGCTAACTTTTTGGTTAGCTGTGCCCACCACTGAATACCGATACGATTATAGTAAACATACGTGTGCACACATAAATACACAGGCACATAAAGACACATACATCTCTAAAATAACCACATATCTGTCAAAGCCAGGTGAAACATGGGTGCCCCCTTGGCCTTCTCCAGCTCTCGGGGTCCTCAACACTCAAGGCACCTACGTGGTGGATCACACACAGAGAAATGCGCTACATGCCCAAAACGCTGAATGTTTCCCTCACAATGCAAGTGATACTCCTCATCTTAGTCCCTTAGTAACCGCTCGTTGAACACAAAGTCATTCCAGTAGTACCCAAGGATCCTCCGAAGACACCTAGTACCAAAGACACGTGGTCATCATCTTAGGACAGTGGTTAGCGTCCAAGTTGCACAACCATACAGCAAGATACGCAGCACCACGACCCTAAAAACTTGGAACTTTGTTTGCCTGCAAAGACACTGATATTGCCAAACACCTCTATCGAGTGATCTCGTGATTCCATAAGCTCTTCACAAGCGCCTCTCAATCTCGAGAGTCAAGGACCAAAGAAATGTATGTCACTGCCAAGATAAGTGAATATAATTATGTTACCTATGCCATTTATCTTGCATAGGTAACATAATTATTATGCAATTCAAACAATATACTTTATGTATTTTAAATAAATACTGTCATTATTGATTTAGAGTAATTATATTTATTAATAGTAAATACATAAAGCTGAGGATTATGCATTTCAAATAAATAGGATTTATTACAGTAATGAATATGCATCATGTAAGGTTTGTTAGGTTTGTATTAAAATTATCTAAAAAAAAAGTAAATGGGAACTTGTCATGTAATAAAATTACATAAATCTTAAAAGTTAGGGTTAAATATTTCTGGGAGTGTAAGAAGGCAGCCCTGTGAGCAGTGTTGCACAGGCGTGTGGATGCAAGCCCCAAAAATATGTCTGCCGTGTGGAAATTTTATATGTCTGTGAGAGCGATGGAAAGTTTGCATCGTCGTGGGTGAAGTACAGTAAAATATTTCAATACAACTAATTTAATCAGACATTTAAATAAACACTTGTCGGAGTATGGTTGAGTTTTCAAGGCTCAGGGCAAAGAATGAAAAGAAGAGAGCCGGAGCAGCAACAGTCTGACGGCAGCGCAGCCCACACTTAGCTACCTTCGCCCATATGAGCGTAACAGTCAAAAATAATTGACTTCATCTGGTTAGATGACCAGCATTTCTCAGGAGTGGAAGACACCAGGTTCCGCCGACTGCTCTTTCACTTGGGCCCCGCTACGTGCTATCAGGATGTAAAGAAAAGGTAAACACTTGTTTTTTTCTTTGACAATGCAGAACAGAGTTTGCTCATGCACAAAACAGAAGCCATGCTCTCAGGTATTTTTGATGTAGTAACTTATGATAGTTTATTTGAATGCAATCTGCATTCGACTTTGAACATATCCCTTTTTACTTGATATTGTTTGATTTATGCAATGTTGTGAGATATACTGCCTTTTATTTATTTGAGTTTCTACACTTTTTGAGAGCGTTAATGTTTCCAATTTGTTAAAAATTGTGTTACCGATAGCAGGTAAATTTAGGTGTTTTTCAGTTGTCCTTTTGACTGAATAGTTGCCGCATTGTGCCTGCAAGGTTTTTGTACATTTTTCCTTGAAGAATTAAGTAAAAAAATGTTTTGTCTAAATTAAGGTGATTTTGTGTAGCCAGTAGCACTCATAACTAAATCACAAAACGTACAGCCAATCCACGTGATCGGTATCAGTGATTGGCAGCATAAAACTTGATCGGAGTATCCCTAACAGTATCTACTGATTTTACACAGATCACAACATCGTCTGCAAAGTCAAGGTCAGTAAACCTTCCTCACCAACAAAAGCACCCAAGTCAATGGTTTCCTCAAATATCCAGGCCATGCAAGCATTGAATGGCATT
Source organism: Thalassophryne amazonica (assembly GCF_902500255.1). NCBI lineage: Eukaryota > Metazoa > Chordata > Actinopteri > Batrachoidiformes > Batrachoididae > Thalassophryne > Thalassophryne amazonica. The sequence continues at coordinate 129,549,404 of NC_047104.1, forward strand.
TGTCAATGTAAACTGATGAATGCCAGTTTTCATTGGGAAAATTTCAAAGTCTCTGCCTCCACTCTGCACAGTCCCTCTAAAATTGTCAATGGGCCAAAGACACTCAGTATTAAAAACAATGGGGCTTTTCCAGCAATACATGGGCCAACAGTGTATTCATGGCCAGTCTTGACATCAATTGTAAATAATGAGTGATTAAAATTTGTATGTATATTATTGTTTTAACAATAGCACATTTTCTGATTTTGGGTGCAGTCAAGTGCTGTAAAGCTACCAGCTGAAAAAGAAGAAATCAAAAAATAAATATGTCCATCACAATTAATTTTTAAATTTATGGTGTTAACAATAAATAAGTCAAAACCAAACTGCATTAGGATTCAAACTGCATTACTTTATTCTTAAATGTTACAAACAGTAAATCAAAGACCCACAATATTCACTATGACAAACAGTTTACGCAATGAAAAAATATTTTTTTTCAAAGTAATAGAAAGCCGGTTATTAGCTTTAACAACAACAACAAGGATTGCCTACTCTCTGTAGCCACCTCCCAGTTCCCTAGCATCCCCTAGGGCTCACATTTTCCCTCAATACCCATCATGTCCCAGGGTGGCCAAAGGGTATTTAGATCTTAACGATGACCACCCTTCCTCCCCTGGAGGAGGGGGATCTTCCCCCATGTTTTAAGTATAGACCCCTTGCAGTCACGTGACCTAGGCCACTTCCTATCACCATGAGGTGATCCCCTCTTGCTTGCCTCTACTGGTGGTTGGCTCTCACTGCGGTATTGTATCACTTCCTGTTCCGGAGCACAGCGGTGTTTTTCTGTATCTGTTAGCTGTTTAATCTGCGCAGTTAGATTGATCTAGTTATCTAGATTACGATTTGTTTCCCAGTGTAATCTTTACGTGCCTTAACTAAAGCACTCCTTCTGCTGAATCACCTCTAAATTATTTACACATTATTCACTTTGCGTGTTTTTAGGAATCCGCTAGCTTAGCGTAGCTACTAGCTCTTAGCCGATTTAGCATGGCGGCTTCTCCCGTCTCTCCCGCACTTTTCTGCTCTGGGTGTGAAATGTTTAGTTATTCCTCGGCCTCCTTTAGCAGTAACGGTACTTGTAATAAGTGTAGCTTATTCGTAGCTTTGGAGGCCAGGCTGGGCGAATTGGAGACTCGGCTCCGCACCGTGGAAAATTCTACAGCTAGCCAGGCCCCTGTAGTCGGTGCGGACCAAGGTAGCTTAGCCGCCGTTAGTTACCCCCTGGCAGATCCCGAGCAGCCGGGAAAGCAGGCTGACTGGGTGACTGTGAGGAGGAAGCGTAGCCCTAAACAGAAGCCCCGTGTACACCGCCAACCCGTTCACATCTCTAACCGTTTTTCCCCACTCGACGACACACCTGCCGAGGATCAAACTCTGGTTATTGGCGACTCTGTTTTGCGAAATGTGAAGTTAGCGACACCAGCAACCATAGTCAATTGTCTTCCGGGGGCCAGAGCAGGCGACATTGAAGGAAATTTGAAACTGCTGGCTAAGGCTAAGCGTAAATTTGGTAAGATTGTAATTCACGTCGGCAGTAATGACACCCGGTTACGCCAATCGGAGGTCACTAAAATTAACATTAAATCGGTGTGTAACTTTGCAAAAACAATGTCGGACTCTGTAGTTTTCTCTGGGCCCCTCCCCAATCAGACCGGGAGTGACATGTTTAGCCGCATGTTCTCCTTGAATTGCTGGCTGTCTGAGTGGTGTCCAAAAAATGAGGTGGGCTTCATAGATAATTGGCAAAGCTTCTGGGGAAAACCTGGTCTTGTTAGGAGAGACGGCATCCATCCCACTTTGGATGGAGCAGCTCTCATTTCTAGAAATCTGGCCAATTTTCTTAAATCCTCCAAACCGTGACTATCCAGGGTTGGGACCAGGAAGCAGAGTTGTAGTCTTACACACCCTCTCTGCAGCTTCTCTCCCCCTGCCATCCCCTCATTACCCCATCCCCGTAGAGACGGTGCCTGCTCCCAGACTACCAATAAGCAGCAAAGATCTATTTAAGCATAAAAATTCAAAAAGAAAAAAGAATATAGCACCTTCAACTGCACCACAGACTAAAACAGTTAAATGTGGTCTATTAAACATTAGGTCTCTCTCTTCTAAGTCCCTGTTGGTAAATGATATAATAATTGATCAACATATTGATTTATTCTGCCTTACAGAAACCTGGTTACAGCAGGATGAATATGTTAGTTTAAATGAGTCAACACCCCCGAGTCACACTAACTGTCAGAATGCTCGTAGCACGGGCCGGGGCGGAGGATTAGCAGCAATCTTCCATTCCAGCTTATTAATTAATCAAAAACCCAGACAGAGCTTTAATTCATTTGAAAGCTTGACTCTTAGTCTTGTCCATCCAAATTGGAAGTCCCAAAAACCAGTTTTATTTGTTATTATCTATCGTCCACCTGGTCGTTACTGTGAGTTTCTCTGTGAATTTTCAGACCTTTTGTCTGACTTAGTGCTTAGCTCAGATAAGATAATTATAGTGGGCGATTTTAACATCCACACAGATGCTGAGAATGACAGCCTCAACACTGCATTTAATCTATTATTAGACTCTATTGGCTTTGCTCAAAAAGTAAATGAGTCCACCCACCACTTTAATCATATCTTAGATCTTGTTCTGACTTATGGTATGGAAATAGAAGACTTAACAGTATTCCCTGAAAACTCCCTTCTGTCTGATCATTTCTTAATAACATTTACATTTACTCTGATGGACTACCCAGCAGTGGGGAATAAGTTTCATTACACTAGAAGTCTTTCAGAAAGCGCTGTAACTAGGTTTAAGGATATGATTCCTTCTTTATGTTCTCTAATGCCATATACCAACACAGTGCAGAGTAGCTACCTAAACTCTAAGTGAGATAGAGTATCTCGTCAATAGTTTTACATCCTCATTGAAGACAACTTTGGATGCTGTAGCTCCTCTAAAAAAGAGAGCTTTAAATCAGAAGTGCCTGACTCCGTGGTATAACTCACAAACTCGTAGCTTAAAGCAGATAACCCGTAAGTTGGAGAGGAAATGGCGTCTCACTAATTTAGAAGATCTTCACTTAGCCTGGAAAAAGAGTCTGTTGCTCTATAAAAAAGCCCTCCGTAAAGCTAGGACATCTTTCTACTCATCACTAATTGAAGAAAATAAGAACAACCCCAGGTTTCTTTTCAGCACTGTAGCCAGGCTGACAAAGAGTCAGACCTCTATTGAGCTGAGTATTCCATTAACTTTAACTAGTAATGACTTCATGACTTTCTTTGCTAACAAAATTTTAACTATTAGAGAAAAAATTACTCATAACCATCCCAAAGACGTATCGTTATCTTTGGCTGCTTTCAGTGATGCCGGTATTTGGTTAGACTCTTTCTCTCCGGTTGTTCTGTCTGAGTTATTTTCATTAGTTACTTCATCCAAACCATCAACATGTTTATTAGACCCCATTCCTACCAGGCTGCTCAAGGAAGCCCTACCATTATTTAATGCTTCGATCTTAAATATGATCAATCTATCTTTGTTAGTTGGCTATGTACCACAGGCTTTTAAGGTGGCAGTAATTAAACCATTACTTAAAAAGCCATCACTTGACCCAGCTAGCTTAGCTAATTATAGGCCAATCTCCAACCTTCCTTTTCTCTCAAAAATTCTTGAAAGGGTAGTTGTAAAACAGCTAACTGATCATCTGCAGAGGAATGGTCTATTTGAAGAGTTTCAGTCAGGTTTTAGAATTCATCATAGTACAGAAATAGCATTAGTGAAGGTTACAAATGATCTTATGGCCTCGGACAGTGGACTCATCTCTGTGCTTGTTCTGTCAGACCTCAGTGCTGCTTTTGATACTGTTGACCATAAAATTTTATTACAGAGATTAGAGCATGCCATAGGTATTAAAGGCACTGCGCTGCGGTGGTTTGAATCATATTTGTCTAATAGATTACAATTTGTTCATGTAAATAGGGAATCTTCTTCACAGATTAAAGTTAATTATGGAGTTCCACAAGGTTCTGTGCTAGGACCAATTTTATTCACTTTATACATGCTTCCCTTAGGCAGTATTATTAGACGGTATTGCTTAAATTTTCATTGTTACGCAGATGATACCCAGCTTTATCTATCCATGAAGCCAGAGGACACACACCAATTAGCTAAACTGCAGGATTGTCTTACAGACATAAAGACATGGATGACCTCTAATTTCCTGCTTTTAAACTCAGATAAAACTGAAGTTATTGTACTTGGCCCCACAAATCTTAGAAACATGGTGTCTAACCAGATCCTTACTGTGGATGGCATTACCCTGACCTCTAGTAATACTGTGAGAAATCTTGGAGTCATTTTTGATCAGGATATGTCATTCAAAGCGCATATTAAACAAATATGTAGGACTGCTTTTTTGCATTTACGCAATATCTCTAAAATCAGAAAGGTCTTGTCTCAGAGTGATGCTGAAAAACTAATTCATGCATTTATTTCCTCTAGGCTGGACTATTGTAATTCATTATTATCAGGTTGTCCTAAAAGTTCCCTAAAAAGCCTTCAGTTAATTCAAAATGCTGCAGCTAGAGTACTGACGGGGACTAGAAGGAGAGAGCATATCTCACCCATATTGGCCTCTCTTCATTGGCTTCCTGTTAATTCTAGAATAGAATTTAAAATTCTTCTTCTTACTTATAAGGTTTTGAATAATCAGGTCCCATCTTATCTTAGGGACCTCGTAGTACCATATCACCCCAATAGAGCGCTTCGCTCTCAGACTGCAGGCTTACTTGTAGTTCCTAGGGTTTGTAAGAGTAGAATGGGAGGCAGAGCCTTCAGCTTTCAGGCTCCTCTCCTGTGGAACCAGCTCCCAATTCAGATCAGGGAGACAGACACCCTCTCTACTTTTAAGATTAGGCTTAAAACTTTCCTTTTTGCTAAAGCTTATAGTTAGGGCTGGATCAGGTGACCCTGAACCATCCCTTAGTTATGCTGCTATAGACGTAGACTGCTGGGGGTTCCCATGATGCACTGTTTCTTTCTCTTTTTGCTCTGTATGCACCACTCTGCATTTAATCATTAGTGATCAATCTCTGCTCCCCTCCACAGCATGTCTTTTTCCTGGTTCTCTCCCTCAGCCCCAACCAGTCCCAGCAGAAGACTGCCCCTCCCTGAGCCTGGTTCTGCTGGAGGTTTCTTCCTGTTAAAAGGGAGTTTTTCCTTCCCACTGTAGCCAAGTGCTTGCTCACAGGGGGTCGTTTTGACCGTTGGGGTTTTACATAATTATTGTATGGCCTTGCCTTACAATATAAAGCGCCTTGGGGCAACTGTTTGTTGTGATTTGGCGCTATATAAAAAAATTGATTGATTGATTGATGTTTCTGGTCATGCGCAGTGCTTCCAGGATTATTTACATGAGAAACAACATACATACTGCAAAGTGTCAGACAAGCTTAGAGATAAACTCATCATGTCTAAATCTGATAGTGGAGCAAGTGAAGACACCAGGCATCTTTCTGGACCTGAATTACAGCGTATTGAATGCTTCTACACAGCACAGAGCGTAGTGTTGTCTGTTGGCTGCAGCTGGTGCCACCACTTCATTGAATTTTGTGTACACTGCTGTAAGATTGTGGAGCAAAACTCAGCCAAGTTTCTTTTTTTTGTGGTCCCGTCGTGGCTTCCGTAATGAAATTAGTAACATTTTTTTGAAGTGTCCCGCCCCCCAATCTGACCATTTCAATCCTACACTTAGTGATAATGTTCATCATTAACTTTATTGAATTTTGTGTACACGGATTGTGGGGCAAAAACCAGTGCTCTGTGTCCACTGGGATCCTGTAGAAGCTCACGTACTCCTTTTGTCCACATCTGTTGCGACAGTGAACTGTACAACAAGTCTCTGGAATGGTGTATTAGTAGGAAAAACATGGCAAAAAACAGAGTAAAAACAAGTTGAGATGGTCTGTTTACACAGCCAAGTGTATTGCGAATGGCTAAACATGACCTTCAGCTGTGCACGGCACACCCTGCACGTGATTTGTGACGTCACATGCAAAGCCACTATAGAACTGTTGTTTACTATGGAGAGCACTGGAAAGCAGGATGAAATTGTTGATATATTACAGCTTAGGCCTTTACTGCTACAGACAGGACCTGCACCCCGGTATGGTGCAGTACATCTTGAAATTTCACACTTCTGTTTAAAGCAATTAAATCTTATGTTGCAAAAAACTGATTGGTTGTGTGCCAGCAGGCTGATTACTATAGAAGGCTTATAGACACCATCTTCATACTATAAGCCAAGGTGAGTCTCTATGATGAGGCTGTGTTTGTGTTTCGTGAACGGGTGGCCGCTAGCTGTTCTTAACAGTACTGTTATGTGCAAAAAATAAAATAAAAAAAACACCTTTAAAATGTCTTCAAAATTAGACCTTTACTCTCACCCCTGTGGCTCTACACACACGACAAGCCCAAACTGAATGCACAGTATAAAACAGTCACAGGAGGACAGCGTTGAATAAAATTCACTGATGCCACACACATGATGCTGAAATGCTCCCTGGTGTAAATGTATATGTGTGCCTATAATGTAATAATAATAATAATAATAATAATAATAAATTGAATTTATAATGCACTTTACATTTAAGCAATTTCAAAGTGTTACAGTACAGACTTAATTAAAAAGAGACAAGGCAGAATTAATAAAAAAACAGTAGAAGGTGTACTAAAATTTAGCAGAAAGCTTTCTTAAATAAATATGTCTTCAAGTTTTGTTTAAAAACATCAGTGGTCTGTGTGCCACCCATGTCTGACATGATGCAGCCATGGCACATGCAATACGTTCCAGGTGTCACTCCAATGATAATATGCAAATGAAGCCAAAAGAAATGGGCACTTTTTTGGGAATCGGGCCTAATTAATTCCACACTAACCAATTTTAAAAAAGAACAACACCTTTATTGTGCCAATTCTGACTGGATTCAATAATAATGGGACATCCCTCATTTAAGCATATGCCCAGTTCTGATTTGTGCACAAACAGGGCACACAGCAGAGGAAATTAATGCTGGAAAGCTTCACACCGCACCTACCAAGCAGGTAACACTTGTCCAAGTACCAAGTTAATAAAGAATATAAGACATTGGCCTCATTGTCTCAAACTCAGCACTGCACGTTTCAGCACCAGAAAGATTTTTTATCTGAACAAAAGATTTATATCTCCTATTTTGAAATGGATATCTGATCAATCTGATGCACACATTTCATAGGAATGAGTCATGAATACTGAAAGAAAACGAGAGATGTCAGACTCCTTACTGAGGAAAGATTATAAGGTGACTAACTACAGACACACCCCAGCACAGATGCACAGCTGGGATGATCAAGCACACACATACTGTAAAGAAAGTCCCTTCGGCTGCTCCCTTGTTTTCACTCTGGGTCGCCACAGTAGATCCAAGATGGACCTGCATGTTGATTCCTGACACAACTCCACATTACAAGGAGAAATGTGTTAGGGGTGGGGTTTGAAGCGGGAACTGTCCACACTGAAACCAAGCGCACTAACCACTTAGCCACCACCCCTGCAAGCACACACATACTGTATAAGCAGCATAAAAAAAAAAAAAAAAAAAAACCTCTTAAGAATTCTTTTACAGCCAACACATTCCCAGATGATTTGAACAAGAGGACATTGCAGTGGAAAAGGATGTGGGTCTTGGTGGTGGGGGTCACTCAAGGGAGTAACAGATAGGTGGAATGAGAGGTAGGAGGGGGAAGAAAGGAAAAGTTCCCTCTTTCCGAACGGATTCTCCAGCTCAGCAGTGTGGAATGTGCTGGCATACCAGAGAGCCTGCTGCTGAAGAACACAGTGATTCCTAACAAATCCACAGCCGAGCTCATGACCAGACACACCAAGGATTCAATAATTTCTCAAACACACGAATAACCAGCATGGAGCCCTAATCACACTGCACAGGGCACACACACTTGTATTATTATACCATTAATGAGGAACATTGATGTGATAAGTCTGTGTATATTACATATTTAAAGTTTTGCTTTTTACTTAATTTTCATTTCTAAAGTTTATAAATGAATAATCACAGCATTAACAAACTAATGCAGGTGAAAAACGATAAAGATTCAACAGAGGTCAAAAGGATAAAGGGCTGTATCCTGAAGGCAGGCACACAATAAGTGGTGCAGAGTAACGCAAATGCCTTCATGTGTGTCCAAGATAAATCTAGTACTGTGAAAGCGGACACAAGTTAAAGATTTTCTAGCAAGTTAACAGAATCATGCGAACCTGTGAAGAGTACACAAATGCTCCCTGAGGTGAAGCAGTTAGGTCAAGTTTTATGTTTTTCGATGAGTATTTACTTTTATTGTGTTTAGGGGTTGTTTTCAATTCACTTTCATTCAGTTTTAAGTTACTGCCGGTGTCTGGGGGTCGTGGGTGGCTCGATTCTGCATTGAGCCCACATAAGCATTTCTCCTGAAAAAAAAAAAAAAAAATCAACACTGATGCATAAAAGGCTTGCAGAACTATAACCTAAATTTGCAATTTTCTTAAAATCTGAAAAAAGACAACATAAGCACAATGGTCAGAGTAGGCAAACAAAAGAAAAAGGGAGGGAAAGTATAAGATAAGATAATCCTTTAATAGTCCCACGGCAGGGAAATTTCCGATGTTACAGCAGCACAGGGGCAGTCAGAGAACAACAGTGCAAGTATCCACAAATAACAAAAGAAAAATATTTACCAAATACGGAAATCAAGTTCTGTACGGAACAACAATATACAGTAGAATAGATGACACTATATACAAGCATAAGAAATGTTCTGTAATATATAACGGCTGAGTGGATCCTTGTCATTTGATTGGTGCTGTGTATGTCATGTGACATGGATTATTCGTCCCATTGTTGCATTCAGTGTGCAATTTGGTTCCATACGTTTGGTACCATTGCATGCTTCTGCTGTGGCAAACCCAAATGGGAGCAGCCGAAACAAAAAGAGGAAGAAAAGAACAGCACGCTTCCACCACCACCAGCGCTGTCCTGCTAGCGTGAGCGTGCGAGCGGTGTGCGCTCACACATGCTGGACAGCACTTGGCTTTAAAATAAACATGGCAGAGTTTGTGTTGCTGACGGACGACAATTTGAAAAAGCTAATTGACAGTGCTAGTTCTTCTAACACACAAAAAAATCCACTCCGCTGTAAGCCGTCTGGAGGCACGAAGAGCTGTTCGAATGAAAAGCTGTCGTGATTTTTCGCTGGACTGAGGAACTACACAAAGTATGTTTTTTTTTTTTATTTGTTGGAAGTATGAAGTCAGCACAGCATCACCAGACTACACATCACAATTTGAACTCCTATTCAAAGTTCGTGTTGGACTTAAGCAGCAGTGGTACACCAAACTAAGCCCCTTTTCTGTTTATAAATTAATATAATATCAAATGACAAGGATCTATTTTAGCTGTTATATAAAACAAATAATGAATATTTTTACATTCTTTCAACAGAACGAATATTTAATTTGGTAAAAGCTGGAACAAACCATTCAACAAGGCAAAGCAAAGTTGAATGGTTTGTTCCAGCTTTCACCTCATGAAATATTCATACCATTGAACTCAAACATTCATTATTTGTATAATACTGCACATGAGTGTTCAAGTGATGTTGTACACATATGTACAAGTATTATGTCACAATGTGTAGTACATTTGTACATATTCTGTGGAATAATGCGTGTACACTTGTGTAGTATTATTGCAAACAGCTGAAAAATTGAAAAGAGAAATTGAGGAGTTGGTGGTGCACGCATTGAAATAAGTGTGGCATGAGGAAACAGACTTATAGAATCTGTTCATGCTACATCACCTCCAATGAGAAAGATCAAGTCCCGACAAGAAATGCAGGCATGCTACCACAGGACAAAGCATAAAGGTAAAGAGGAAAGACAGAGTGGGGGCAAAAAAATGAAAAAAAAAAAAAATCACTGGTATTGGGTAGGTTCAAATTTAGGAAGAAGTGAGACAAAGAAACACAAAATAAACACTAAGACAATGCAATCATATGGTAGAAAATGGAAAAAGGGGACAAAAGAACACAGAAATAGAAAAGCTGGGAGAGGAAGAGAATGAGAGGACAGGCAGACTGTATTGTTGTCAGCTTGACATCCTGACATATGCAGCGACCAAAGTAAAGGGTTTTTCTTCACTTTCATAGTCAGGCAAGTTGGTCACAGATCTACTTGCTTGAATTAAGTTTGTTCACTGGTATACAAATTCTTTTATGAAATAGTTGATTTATTAACCAAATAAATACTTAAGATAAATTGTTCAATAAAGTTAAATAGATCACGTTCATGAATCCTAATGAAATTCTGTATGATTGTCAAAATACTTTTTTACATTTACTTTTCTACTTTTGTTTTTTTTAAACAGTACGGTGGTTGTACAGCAGCTGAGTACATTAACATTAGCACTGTAAATCTCTAGGCACCTCATCTTATGATCACAATACAAAGGGCTGCGATTCAATTATGAAACAGTTTTCAATGGATCTTGATGCATTTTATTTTTCAATAAAGGATTTCTTTTCCCCTCACTGTGTGACTACTTAGTACTTTTTGGGGCAGTCACTGACATCCAGTTTATGTGTCGATATACTTGTAGTAGTGTCCATTGTGGCTTGAAGCACAAACACTTGCAATTTGCTACAGGGACTGTATCTGGCAGTACCTTACCACTAGCCATTCAACACAAAAGAAAATGACCGAAGACTAAATATTAACAAATAAGCTTCGGCAATTGGCTACAACTGTTGGCCGTTTATGTCATAAGTTTCGTGACTAGCCTGTTCCATTTCAAAGACTGTTTATGAAGCGGCTGACGTGTGCAAACGTCTTTACCCCACAAACAAAGGCCACCTCAGGCATTTCCTTCACAGCTCAAACAATTCCATGAGTCACTGCATGATTCCCCACCCAAGACAAAACAGTTGGTAAATTTAAAAGGACACCTATAGCCTCCATACGCAACTGTAAAGAAGTAATATTTTAAGTATAAATAAGTACTGAAAATTAACTCTGGGGATAAACTCTGGGTTACACAGAGTACGCTAGCTTTCCATGTGAAGATAGGAATGTTGCCAGGTGACAGCGGGGTAGGGTCAGGGAAAATTAATGATAAAACAGCAAAACGCTCCGTGGGCTAGACCAGCTCATTTCAGCACCGTTTGTTCCGGCCTCCACTGTGTCTGAAGAGCTGAAGCCTGAAGAGTATAGCGGGACAGAGCTGCTGAATTAGGACACAGCCTAAATCTGTTTTACAGGTGTCAGGTTGTGACATGTGCTGCCTTTACAAAAGCTCTGACTGATGCGGCGTTTTAATGTTGCATTGCTGTCAGCTGATCTCCCTTCAGATAAAATAAAATTTAAAAAAAAGCCAATTAATACCAGTGAACTCACTTCCAAAAAGAGTTACTGCACAAAAAAAAAAATTGTGTTTGAGGGAAAGACATTCATATTAATATTTCAAGTTCTTTGAGTATCCTAACTGGTCGCCACATCAAGGGCTTTTAAACAGATTTTGATGATGGGACAGCAGGCATTTCCAATGTGGGAAATAATGCAACATTTTACATGTTGAGGCATCACAGCCCTAACAAGAATGCTGTAGTGTCACGTAACCACACACACACACACACACCTTTTTCTTGATCTCTCGTACTTTCACACGGTTTGTAAGAACAGCATAGTGGTTTCCCTTTTCTTCCCTCCTATTCTGTGGCTGTTTGCGGTGTGGTGGTGAGTACATGCTCCGAGTGCTCAGTTACTCCTTACTTTTCATTTCTTGCTCGCATTGTCTCCGTCACATGTGCACGCAGTGTTATCGTTTGCTCCTCTGGACTTTTTTTTTTTTTTTTTTTTAAACTGACATTTCCATTGGCTCTGGCACTGCGGTCACACTCCTCTCTGTGTTTTCAGTTTCCTCTCATTTGCCGCACCACACTCCTGCACACCTGTCACTTTTTTCACCAAATATTTGGCAGTGTTTAGAAGTACTTTCAGGCTCATCGTCAATGCCAGATTGTAAGCTTGTCTTGTATCTCAGGCTCACCTGTTTGCAGTATGTCTTGTGTTGTTCTTTGACCCGTATTACATGTTTTTCACCTTGATTTCTGCCCATCATCTTTTGGTACTTTCGCCTGCTAAATTCTGCTTTTCTGTGTATATTGGACTGTTTATAGATTACAAGCTGCTTTCTGCACTAATCCTGTCACCTGGTTTGTCTGTTTTGTTTTGTTTTTCTATGTATCAAACTGGACTGGTTTTTATGACCTTTGTTTGTTACTGGACTGAATTACATCTTTGGCTGTGCGATACAATGTGATTGTTCTGCTTACCTCACTCTTCTAATAAGTAAACAAACACACAAACACTTATTTTTACAAGTCATATGTGGACATCTCTGTCTTGCATTCAGACATGCACTGCATAATATCATTAAAAAAAAATATCAAGGCATATGGAGGAAATCAGAGGGAAACAGGCGAGAGTGCAACCCAAAACTGAACATCAGTGATCTCCAATCTCTTGGACAGCACTGCATCAAAAACAGCCATTAATCAATCAGTAGCTGATATAACCTCATGGGCAAGAGATTAATTTGTTAAAAAAGAAGTCTTATGTTAAACTTGTCCAGAAGGGGTTTTGATTTATTTGTTCTTGGAAGCGTCTGGGTTGGACTATGAGACAGTGGAAACCTGTACTGTGATCAGATGAAACGGTATTCCAGATCTTTTTTTTGGAAGAAATGGATCCCATGTGCTCCAGACCAATGGACACATGAACAGCAACTACTGAACCAAGTCAAGATCTCAAGTTTGTTGCTTTCACAGCATACAGATACACTTCTGATGGGCAGCTCCATCATGTCACTGAAAATCTGGATGTTAGTCTTGATACTGGACAATCACAAACTCAGACACTCCAGCTCCTCACTCAGTGCTGGATGGGAAGAAATTATTTGATTTTGATTAGGATCGGCCAACAATCAAAGTCGGAGGTCATTTTCAAATTTATAGCCGCATTCTAAAAGAAATGTCATGGTCTGCCTTTGTCTGCCTCTCTCCTTCCTTTTTGTTTTAAACTTCTTGTGTGTAGTTTGTCTGTTTTCCCTCCAGGTGGCACGTTGAAGAGCCGAGAAACACCTGCAGTGTATCTTCTCGCAGCTGATGATCATGAGCCAGCTACTTAAACCCCGGCTCTGAGCTCAGTCTTGGCGAGAGTCTTTGTTCCATGACCCTCACCGATCAGATTCGGCTCTTCCGTGCGCCTTCCGTGATGAATCCGTGTCCTTGACCATGCCAGATTCTACACGTCGTCATTCCTCGTCCTTGGCTCTCTGCGTTCCACCTGGCCCTGGTTCCAACTTCATATACTCCAGCTCGTTCTCAGACTCCCAAGTCCAGCCCTGTGTGCTCTGTGGCTCCCGAACTTGCACCACTATATGTGGGCCTGGTCTCGGCTCAGCAGGCTTCTCCCAGCTCAGCACAGTACTTAAAGTTATTTAGTGTTGTAAATAATGCTGTTTTCGTTCACAACCTGTTCTGATTCTTGGTCCAAGCGTTTGAGTCCAGCACCTTGTAATGGTGCGGTTCCGTCCGGACCTCTAACCACAACAATAAAATAACTAAAGGTATAAAAAGGAGTTCAGATAATTTACTGTTCATGAACGTAACTTCTAAAGTTCATGTAACATTTTCACAGCCTGCCTGAAAGTTGAAGATGTTGTCGCTGTCCTCTCTGGCCACTTCTTGTCTCATTGTTTATTTTATTATATCATGGCTATCCCCACTGACAAAGCAGTTGCACCATTAAAACACCATTCAACAAATCCAGATTATATATATTCAACCTGAAACATCTCAGGCAGACTGGTAGGTACCTGTGAGGGCTTTCCCCTTTGATTTGAATCCTTCAGAGTAAGGCCTCACCACTCAACACTGAATCCAAAATAAAATTTGTCAACGGTAAAGCAAATTACACCGTTCTAAAATCTAGAATGAGAATCATCCAATTTAAATAATGACAAAGCCATGCTGGCAACATATTTGAAAACGGAACAGACGCCAAAACACTCACTCAGACCATTTAGAACTCAGACTATTTAGACTGTGACAGTGCTTCAGAGGAGGAATGGTGTGACAAGAGAAAAATCAATTATGTTTCAAACATTACACATTTGCTTAAAAAAAAAAAAAAAAAACCTACATGAAGAACAGCTTCACACACATACAGGGCTATATTTATGATCACAGACAACTTTCCTGCTTTTGCAGACATTCAATGCAGAAACCAGCTCTATAATTTGACCAGGTGTCCTCGCTCTGATGATGTGAGGCTGCTAAGAAAAGCCTTTCCTCTTCCTGTTTTATTATTATCGGACACAGGAACCTCTGTCCTTCCACCACTGTGTGTGTGTGTGTATGTATGTATGTGTGTGTCCAGGTCCAGACAGGGAAGCACCTGCCTTTGACAATGAATTAAAGATGTTCAGTGGTGCGTGTCTCCCTCTTACAGGAAAGGAGAAACACACCATGATGACTACAACCCCAGGCAAAAATTATGGAATCACCGGCCTTGGAGGATGTTCATTCAGTTGTTTAATTTTGTAGGAAAAAAGCACATCACAGACATGACACAAAACTAAAGTCATTTCAAATGGCAACTTTCTGGCTTTAAGAAACACTATAACAGGGCTTGACAATAAGGCAATTTATGCACTGGCCCGGATGAAAATATCACTGGCCCATACTTTCACGCCTGTGCCGAACCGGGGGGTAACTGATAAGAATTTTTTAAATCAACACTCAGACATTAGAATTGGGTTTCCTTAATGTAAAAACACTTGAAAACAAACACAAAATTCTTATACTACATGATAAAAACCTTAAAGTGAGTAAACTTTGAAAAAAATGTCGGTAGGTAACTGATAGGAATTTTTTCAACACTCAGACATAAATACAAAAATAAATTTATTTCTTGATCATTTACAAAATTAATATGTTAAATTTCATAAACCAAGTTCCCTTGCTAATGTTGTCACCGTGGGGTTTCCACAAGGGCATACTGATTAGACTTTTAAACTGGCGTATGAAATCATACCACATTGTCTACAAGGACATGGTATATTTATACTTGTTAGCATATTCTGGCATGGCCCTACAAGTTCCACAGAAGACAACCTCACTCTCCTCATCACGCTCCAGCTATGGCCGTCTTTTCTTCCAGGAAGTTTGCCAAGTTTTCCTCACCCTTTTCTTCTCATATTCAGCATCAGCAGCCTTCCTCTTCTGTGCTTGTTTTGAGGGTGATAGCTGTTCTTTCCTTTGCTTTCCTGGTTTCTGCCCAGGGGCAGGAGGTTTCAAGAAATTCATAATATTCACTGCGCTCGATCTTGCTTAAGCGAAAATGACGCGTCGATGTTGAAGCGAAATTTGCGCCACATCAGAAGATGCGCCTGCAGACGAAGTTTGTCTGCACTTCGGCAATGTTCCCAACATTGCGAAGTGGTGCAACATGTCCTGTCTCTGGTAGCAGCCTGTGAGCAGGACGTATGTCTCTTTTGTCCTTTATTTCACAACTATGACAAGAGTTTTTGGAGGAGCAGCAGCCCCACAGCAGCGGGAGCGGAGTTTTTTTTTTTTCTTTTTTTCTTTTTTTTTTTTTAATTGTTTACATGTGCGCGCATGAACGGGACAGTTGGTCCTCAAGTTGGGTCCTGCAGAGGCAGAAGGACCGCTGAAAGCAGCCATCATCCAGACGCAGCTCCTGCAGCAAATAATGATACTGCCTGAATTGGGAACGTCTCATGACGTTTGTCAGCTTTCCACAACAACTCGCTCCGTGTGATCAAGGTCTGTCATGTTAACTTGACTGACAACCGGAGCCCGCGAGCTAAATGGAAGCTCCTCCTATTTGATGACGCACCGGGGCGAATTTTCGCAGCAAAAGCAGAGCGACACACCGGGTGAAGGAGGTGAGTCCGTTGCCACGCGACCCCCGCGAATTTCTAGCATCTGATCGCGCCCGGTGTGAACGCGGCATTAGACTAATAAATCTGCCCAAAGCGATTTTAATTCTTACTGGCCCATACGGACCAGTGAAATATGAACTTCACTGGCCCGTGGTGGCCCGGAACATGTAAAAAAGGCCGCCGGGCCATCGGACCAGTGCTATTGTCGAGCCCAGTATAAGAAATCAGGAAAAATAATTGTGGCAGTTAGTAACTGTTACTTTTTTAGACCAAGCAGAGGGAAAAAAAAAATGTGGAATCACTCAATTCTGAGGAAAAAATTATGGAATCATGAAAAACAAAAGAACGCTCCAACACATCACTAGTATTTTGTTGCACCACCTCTGGCTTTTATAACAGCTTGCAGTCTGAGGCATGGGCTTAATGAGTGACAAACAGTACTCTTCATCAATCTGGCTCCAACATTCTCTGATTGTTGTTGCCAGATCAGCTTTGCAGGTTGGAGCCTTGTCATGGACCATTTTCTTCAACTTCCACCAATGATTTTCAAATGGATTAAGATCTACTAGTAAAGTAAATAGTTCTTTGCTAGGAAGGAGGCGGAGTTCTAGGCGGAGGAAGGAGGAAGACGTTGCATCAGAATTTTGGCTCTCTGTTGGGACTGTTTACACAGAGACTGCTACCTGCTGCTTTGGACTTTGAACTAACAGTCTTTTTCAAGACTTTTTTACTTTTTTACTTTTTTTTACTTTTTCACTGTGCTCCAACGGCTAAGGAAGACCTCTAACGGTCGAAACATCGCGACGGAGCACTTTTATCAGCTAACTTTCATCAGCGTTGGCAAGCTAACTAGCTTGCTAACGCTTTCGTTTTTATTTTTTTTTAGCACTGTTGTCGTGCGTTACCTGTGCTGCTCCACAGCGTGTTTAGTCGATTTTTATTTTATTTTAGCACCGTTGTCGTGCGTTCGCTGTTGTCGTGCGTTACCTGTGCTGCTTCATGGCCTGTCTGGTGCCTTAATTAAGGCACTCCTTCTGCTGAATCACCTCTAAATTATTTGCACATTCACTTTGTGTGTTTTTAGGAATCCGCTAGGTTGCGTAGCTACTAGCTCTTAGCCGATTTAGCATGGCGGCTTCTCCTGTCTCTCCCGTACTTTTCTGCTCTGGGTGTGAAATGTTTAGTTATTCCTCGGCCTCCTTTAGCAGTAACGGTACTTGTAATAAGTGCAGCTTATTCGTAGCTTTGGAGGCCAGGCTGGGCGAACTGGAGACTCGGCTCCGCACCGTGGAAAATTCTACAGCTAGCCAGGCGCCTGTGGTCGGTGCGGACCAAGGTAGCTTAGCCGCCGTTAGTTCCCCCCTGGCAGATCCCGGGCAGTCGGGAAAGCAGGCTGACTGGGTGACTGTGAGGAGGAAGCGTAGCCCTAAACAGAAGCCCCGTGTACACCGCCAACCCGTTCACATCTCTAACCGTTTTTCCCCACTCGACGATACACTCGCCGAGGATAAAACTCTGGTTATTGGCGACTCTGTTTTGAGAAATGTGAAGTTAGCGACACCAGCAACCATAGTCAATTGTCTTCCGGGGGCCAGAGCAGGCGACATCGAAGGACATTTGAAATTGCTGGCTAAGGCTAAGCGTAAATTTGGTAAGATTGTAATTCACGTCGGTAGTAATGACACTCGGTTACGCCAATCGGAGGTCACTAAAATTAACATTAAATCGGTGTGTAACTTTGCAAAAACAATGTCGGACTCTGTTGTTTTCTCTGGGCCCCTCCCCAATCAGACCGGGAGTGACATGTTTAGCCGCATGTTCTCCTTGAATTGCTGGCTGTCTGAGTGGTGTCCAAAAAATGAGGTGGGCTTCATAGATAATTGGCAAAGCTTCTGGGGAAAACCTGGTCTTGTTAGGAGAGACGGCATCCATCCCACTTTGGATGGAGCAGCTCTCATTTCTAGAAATCTGGCCAATTTTCTTGGATCCTCCAAACTGTGACTGTCCAGCGTTGGGACCAGGAGGCAGAGCTGTGGTCTTATACACCTCTCTGCAGCTTCTCTCCCCCTGCCATCCCCTCATTACCCCATCCCCGTAGAGACGGTGCCTGCTCCCAGACCACCAATAACCAGCAAAAATCTATTTAAGCATAAAAATTCAAAAAGAAAAAAATACTATAGCACCTTCAACTGCACCACAGACTAAAACAGTTAAATGTGGTCTATTAAACATTAGGTCTCTCTCTTCTAAGTCCCTGTTGGTAAATGATATAATAATTGATCAACGTATTGATTTATTCTGCCTAACAGAAACCTGGTTACAGCAGGATGAATATGTTAGTTTAAATGAGTCAACACCCCCGAGTCACACTAACTGTCAGAATGCTCGTAGCACGGGCCGGGGCGGAGGATTAGCAGCAGTCTTCCATTCCAGCTTATTAATTAATCAAAAACCTAGACAGAGCTTTAATTCATTTGAAAGCTTGTCTCTTAGTCTTGTCCATCCAAATTGGAAGTCCCAAAAACCAGTTTTATTTGTTATTATCTATCGTCCACCTGGTCGTTACTGTGAGTTTCTCTGTGAATTTTCAGACCTTTTGTCTGACTTAGTGCTTAGCTCAGATAAGATAATTATAGTGGGCGATTTTAACATCCACACAGATGCTGAGAATGACAGCCTCAACACTGCATTTAATCTATTATTAGACTCTATTGGCTTTGCTCAAAAAGTAAATGAGTCCACCCACCACTTTAATCATATCTTAGATCTTGTTCTGACTTATGGTATGGAAATAGAAGACTTAACAGTATTCCCTGAAAACTCCCTTCTGTCTGATCATTTTTTAATAACATTTACATTTATCCTGATGGACTACCCTGCAGTGGGGAATAAGTTTCATTACACTAGAAGTCTTTCAGAAAGCGCTGTAACTAGGTTTAAGGATATGATTCCTTCTTTATGTTCTCTAATGTCATATACCAACACAGAGCAGAGTAGCTACTTAAACTCTGTAAGGGAGTTAGAGTATCTCGTCAATAGTTTTACATCCTCATTGAAGACAACTTTGGATGCTGTAGCTCCTCTGAAAAAGAGAGCTTTAAATCAGAAGTGTCTGACTCCGTGGTATATCTCACAAACTCGTAGCTTAAAGCAGATAACCCGTAAGTTGGAGAGGAAATGGCATCTCACTAATTTAGAAGATCTTCACTTAGCCTGGAAAAAGAGTTTGTTGCTCTATAAAAAAGCCCTCCGTAAAGCTAGGACATCTTTCTACTCATCACTAATTGAAGAAAATAAGAACAACCCCAGGTTTCTTTTCAGCACTGTAGCCAGGCTGACAAAGAGTCAGAGCTCTATTGAGCTGAGTATTCCATTAACTAACTAGTAATGACTTCATGACTTTCTTTGCTAACAAAATTTTGACTATTAGAGAAAAAATTACTCATAACCATCCCAAAGATGTATCGTTATCTTTGGCTGCTTTCAGTGATGCCGGTATTTGGTTAGACTCTTTCTCTCCGATTGTTCTGTCTGAGTTATTTTCATTAGTTACTTCATCCAAACCATCAACATGTTTATTAGACCCCATTCCTGCCAGACTGCTCAAGGAAGTCCTACCATTATTTAATGCTTCAATCTTAAATATGATCAATCTATCTTTGTTAGTTGGCTATGTACCACAGGCTTTTAAGGTGGCAGTAATTAAACCATTACTTAAAAAGCCATCACTTGACCCAGCTATCTTAGCTAATTATAGGCCAATCTCCAACCTTCCTTTTCTCTCAAAGATTCTTGAAAGGGTAGTTGTAAAACAGCTAACTGATCACCTGCAGAGGAATGGTCTATTTTAAGAGTTTCAGTCAGGTTTTAGAATTCATCATAGTACAGAAACAGCATTAGTGAAGGTTACAAATGATCCTCTTATGGCTTCGGACAGTGGACTTATCTCTGTGCTTGTTCTGTTGGACCTCAGTGCTGCTTTTGATACTGTTGACCATAAAATTTTATTACAGAGATTAGAGCATGTCATAGGTATTAAAGGCACTGCGCTGCGGTGGTTTGAATCATATTTGTCTAATAGATTACAGTTTGTTCATGTAAATGGGGAATCTTCTTCACAGACTAAAGTTAATTATGGAGTTCCACAAGGTTCTGTGCTAGGACCAATTTTATTCACTTTATACATGCTTCCCTTAGGCAGTATTATTAGACGGTATTGCTTAAATTTTCATTGTTACGCAGATGATACCCAGCTTTATCTATCCATGAAGCCAGAGGATACACACCAATTAGCTAAACTGCAGGATTGTCTTACAGACATAAAGACATGGATGACCTCTAATTTCCTGCTTTTAAACTCAGATAAAACTGAAGTTATTGTACTTGGCCCCACAAATCTTAGAAGCATGGTGTCTAACCAGATCTTTACTCTGGATGGCATTTCCCTGACCTCTAGTAATACTGTGAGAAATCTTGGAGTCATTTTTGATCAGGATATGTCATTCAAAGCGCATATTAAACAAATATGTAGGACTGCCTTTTTGCATTTACGCAATATCTCTAAAATCAGAAAGGTCTTGTCTCAGAGTGATGCTGAAAAACTAATTCATGCATTTATTTCCTCTAGGCTGGACTATTGTAATTCATTATTATCAGGTTGTCCTAAAAGTTCCCTAAAAAGCCTTCAGTTGGTTCAGAATGCTGCAGCTAGAGTACTGACGGGGACTAGCAGGAGAGAGCATATCTCACCCGTGTTGGCCTCTCTTCATTGGCTTCCTGTTAATTCTAGAATAGAATTTAAAATTCTTCTTCTTACTTATAAGGTTTTGAATAATCATGTCCCATCTTATCTTAGGGACCTCGTAGTACCATATTACCCCATTAGAGCGCTTCGCTCTCAGACTGCAGGCTTACTTGTAGTTCCTAGGGTTTGTAAGAGTAAAATGGGAGGCAGAGCCTTCAGCTTTCAGGCTCCTCTCCTGTGGAACCAGCTCCCAATTCAGATCAGGGAGACAGATACCCTCTCTACTTTTAAGATTAGGCTTAAAACTTTCCTTTTCGCTAAGGCTTATAGTTAGGGCTGGATCATGTGACCCTGGACCATCCCTTGGTTATGCTGCTTTAGACGCAGACTGTGGGGGGGTTCCCATGATGCACTGTTTCTTTCTCTTTTTGCTCCGTATGCATCACTCTGCATTTAATCATTAGTGATCGATCTCTGCCCCCCTCCACAGCATGTCTTTTTCCTGGTTCTTTCCCTCAGCCCCAACCAGTCTCAGCAGAAGACTGCCCCTCCCTGAGCCTGGTTCTGCTGGAGGTTTCTTCCTGTTAAAAGGGAGTTTTTCCTTCCCACTGTAGCCAAGTGCTTGCTCATAGGGGGTCGTTTTGACCGTTGGGGTTTTTCATAATTATTGTATGGCCTTGCCTTACAATATAGAGCACCTTGGGGCAACTGTTTGTTGTGATTTGGCGCTATATAAAAAAAAGTTGATTGATTTATTGATTGATTGATTGATCCGGACTATTTGCAGGCCATGACATTGACCCTATGTGTCTTTTTGCAAGGAATGTTTTCACAGTTTTTGCTCTATGGCAAGATGCATTATCTTGAAAAATGATTTCATCATCCCCAAACATCCTTTCAATTGATGGGATAAGAAAAGTGTCCAAAATATCAACGTAAACTTGTGCATTTATTGATGATGTAATGACAGCCATCTCCCCAGTGCCTTTACCTGACATGCAGCCCCATATCATCAATGACTGTGGAAATTTACATGTTCTCTTCAGGCAGTCATCTTTATAAATCTCATTGGAACGGCACCAAACAAAAGTTCCAGCATCATCACCTTGCCCAATGCAGATTCGAGATTCATCACTGAATATGACTTTCATCCAGTCATCCACAGTCCACGATTGCTTTTCCTTAGCCCATTGTAACCTTGTTTTTTTTCTGTTTAGGTGTTAATGATGGCTTTCGTTTAGCTTTTCTGTATGTAAATCCCATTTCCTTTAGGCAGTTTCTTACAGTTCGGTCACAGACGTTGACTCCAGTTTCCTCCCATTCGTTCCTCATTTGTTTTGTTGTGCATTTTTGATTTTTGAGACATATTGCTTTACGTTTTCTGTCTGGACGCTTTGACGTCTTCCTTGGTCTACCAGTATGTTTGCCTTTAACAACCTTCCCATGTTTGTATTTGGTCCAGAGTTTAGACACAGCTGACTGTGAAGAACCAACATCTTTTGCAACATTGCATGATGATTTACCCTCTTTTAAGAGTTTGATAATCCTCTCCTTTGTTTCAATTGACATCTCTCGTGTTGGAGCCATGATTCATGTCAGTCCACTTGGTGCAACAGGTCTCCAAGGTGTGATCACTCCTTTTTAGATGCAGACTAATGAGCAGATCTGATTTGAAGCAGGTGTTAGTTTTGGGGATGAAAATTTACAGGGTGATTCCATAATTTATTCCTCAGAATTGAGTGAGTCCATATTTTTTTCCCTCTGCTTGGTCTAAAAAAGTAACCATTACTGACTGCCACAATTTTTTTTTTCTTGATTTCTTATAGTGTTTCTTAAAGCCAGAAAGTTGCCATTTGAAATGACTTTAGTTTTGTGTCATGTCTGTGATCTGCTTTTTTTTCTACAAAATTAAACAACTGAATGAACATCCTCCGAGGCTGGTGATTCCATAATTATTGCCAGGGGTTGTACTCATGGGTTTGTGTCTTATTTTATTGGCTTCACTGTGTGATACTCTTCTATACCCACACAGACCCCTGCTCACACCAGTTTTATTGTGCTACAAAAAAAAAGGTGGTATTATCCCTTCTTCCAAAAAGCAAACTGTTGCAGAAATGTTATGCCACTGAACTCTAACAGCATTCACTTTATAAACACTGCACACATTTTCTCTTTTTGTCCAATATTTCAAAGCGTACTAGTGTTACGCCAGTGAATACCCACAAAAGTGTGACTTTTTACTCCTCATGTGGCTTTGAGTGTTTCTGTTTTTGGCTACCACCCCCACATGTCGATGTGCTCCCTGCATTCTGACTTATGCTCACATGTCATCATCCACAGCTCAGCTGTTGTTCTGAAACGTGTTGATTAAAGCTCTCAGAACATCAGTTACTTGTTCCTGTCCGCATCAGCATGTGTGGCTGCCGCCATTCTATATTTTGCAATACTCATCAGCTAATAATGTGAGCTAACAGTGTCTGCAAAATATTCTAAATACAGTACGTGTGCAGGTGTGTCACACTGTACACATAGAACTAATTAACTGGTCACTGGAGTCCAGTTTCAGTCCTCCAACCACCACAAAACTGACAGTTTCACAGCATTTTTCATTAAAGTTTTGCCTGCATAAACGAAAATGACTTAATCATAAATGACAGACAGCTATGATCAATAAAAAGTCGTTGGTGGTCAGCGCAAAGAAGCAAAGCATTGTGGTTCATGTTTTACACAAAGGCATTTCACCTTTCTTCACCAACTGTTATACAAATGAATATTCATGAGTGTAATGGTGAGAATATTTAATTTGGTGAAAGATGGAACATTTCATCTTTCACCAAATGAAATATTCTTTACATTGCACGAATGAAAAAAAATTCATTATCTGTTTTATATAACGCCTAACAATCCTGACTGTAGTCTGTACCTGATGCCGTGCACTGACTTCTTCATGTACAGACTGCCACCTGCTTTCCTGAGCTCTCAATCAGACAGCGCTTGTACTTCAGGTAGAGACATCCCAGAGAATACTGCAAATGACTCCAGATGGCTTACAGCGTACTGTCTTTTGTGTTACAAGAACGAGCACCATCAATAAAACAAACCCCGCCATGTTTGTTTTTAAGGTAATGTAATCGTTAAAAATAGTATGGAAGCAAATTTGCATGGTCAATGGAACACAATGGCAAATGGGATGAATGAGCCATATCATGCGACATACAAACCACCAATCAAATGACAAGGATCTATTCAGGCATTATGTAATAATTCATTTAATACTGTGTTCTGGAGAACTACAAATGACTATAACTACAAAACTACAACTGTCCAACCCCCCAAGTACAACCAGACGGAATTCACTTATGTGTGATATGAGTTTGGTTGCAGTACAAGCAATAATTCAGAAATGTAAGTAATAAAAATCAATCATATGGACAACTTTGTTTTTTCTGTTTTTGCATCTTTTGTCAAACAAGTGGCAGGTCTGTTTTGACGTGTATCATTTAAAATTACTTCCCAAGAAAATCTATAAACATTATGTGTCAGACACACCAAAACAGCATCGACTCAAATTTTCTTTCTGGATCAGAAATATTTTAGTCTGCTTGTCCTTTGGTTTTGTACAACAAGACAACTTGTTGCAGGTTCAAAAAGGTTAGGATTTATTTGTCCGTTTTGGGGGAGTGAAGGTACGCAGCAGTGAAGGCTACTTTGTACAATGTACAATTTCAACCTTTACTCCAATCCTACTCCCATTTCCTCTTCAGCCTTTCAGCAGCATTTTCTTTTCCTCACACATTGCAGTAGAAGTAGAGTGGGACCTCAAAACAACAGATGATTTGCAGTCTACCTGTGGAAGTGCAGACAGCACCCCGGTATTGGGAGACTCTGAATGTGGCAGTTGCAGCTATGCCAAGAATGTCAGCCTCTACTCTGCCAGGACCTGACTGGACTGGAGAAGCCCACAACTCTATTTATGGAAATGGCAGTCAAGGGCCCATAAGACGCTATCATTCCCTCTCCATTTCTATGTCTCTCACACTCCTCAAGACCCTCAAGTGTTATGGAGAAAAAAAAAAATAAATACTCCTGTAACTTTAAATGGGAATTTCAACCTTTTTCAATTAAGGTACCTTTTTTAAGATGTTTTGGGGTTAATATTTTCACTCATAACAAAAAAGGAATTTAATCAGTGAAGTATTGACTTTGATCACCAGTACAGACATGGGCTAACCAGTACAGGTCAAGCTAAAAACAGAGTAAACTGCTTCTCTTCACAACTGAATAGGCAAAAATGTCAGTAGAAGTATCTGGTAGCATGGAGAGGGTCACTACAGAGCTAGAAATGCAGCTTCACCTCACCACAGCCAGATAATCTAAAAATAAATGAATACATACCATCTGAGGGCAAAGCTGAACAATGAATAACTGTCCACATTCGGGTATATAAAACAATTTATTCTATACCTACTGAGCACTACAGCAAAATATATCAACAGTTTCCAGAACAGCAGAGGCCTCCAAATGGCAAACATCTCAACTCAGTCATATTAGATTCCTGCAAGCAAAACTGCAGCTCTATGACTCTCCGTACACAGCACTGAACTAACTGGTTTCACCATGCCAGTGTTTATACAGTCTACAGAGGAGGTGGGTATTTATTTCCTGCAGAAGCCTTCAGTGTCAGAGCTGCTCACATTAACTGAATATAGACGTTAATAAAGAGTTTAACACAACTTGTGTCATATTCGGTTGCACTACCCCTTAGATTCACCAACTTTAATGCATTTTGCTGTACAAATTTTCCATTTTTATGCCCCCCACCCCCCAGATTGTAAGGACACTTTTACAACTATTGAGCTGCACTTGGAGATCACACACGTAAAAAGACATGAAATGTGAGCTATAGTTTGCCAGGCGGTACATGGGAGGTGCAAGCCTAGATATGATCAATTTCTTGTACGGAAATCCTTCTCTGTGGTACTCCACCAAAGTTCCTCCAATTCAAGCCACAGAGGCCTATAACTCAAAGATTTCTGGTTGTCTTGGCGGCGTCCAGTTTTTTTGTTTCCTGTTAGAATCGCCTAAGCAGAGGGTCACCCCTTTGAGTCTGGTCTGCTTGAGGTTTCTTCCTCAATATCAGAGGTAGATTTTCCTTACCACTGCCACCTGTGTGTTTGCTCTTGGGGTTGGTAACGTTAGACCAGGGGTGGTGCAAGCCTAGATTTGATCCATTTCTTGTACATAAATCCTTCTCTGTGGTACTCCAAAGTTTCTCCAATTCAATTCACCTCAGCAGGTGATTAAATTGATGATTATGTGTTTATGTTTAGGGGAGAAGCTCATCAGTAAACCCTTGAGGCAGCTTTGTTGTGATATGGCACTATATAAAAATGATATAAATTAAAATTTTCTAGATTGCAATATTTCATAAAACAAATGTTCTCATACAACTCGTGGTGGTGTATAGATGTAAAATTAAGAAAACTGCAACAGTCTGGATTAATTCTGAATCTTTACCTCAATCGCACGCTAGTAATAACAAATACAAAAAACGGCATTTTGGTAGGGGGTGCAGCTAAAACAAGGGGGCGTGGCTCACCTATTGCCTGGTTTAGAAAAACCCCTGATACACGCTTGACTGCCATGTAGAAGACACACTTCCATCATGAATGTTGTGCATTTCTGGGGGAGTGAAAGTCAAGCAACACACAGACAGCTTACCCAGCATCTTTAGCTATGCACAACCTGAGGGATGCAGCACCCGTATCCGGCTCCAACATTGCATGAATAAATAAATCACAAACAGAAGACCATTCATAAAAACAACAGCACAGCAGCCTCGAGCAACAAGACAGTCACATGTCACTCACTGGAGTCATTCAGTGGTGAAATATGACAAGATAACTGGTTGAGGCACATAACATTTTCAGTGAAAAACTGAAGAGCAGCTATTTCTCAATATTTTAAAGATTTAAGTTGGGTTTTCAAGGACAGAAAAATGCAGAATAAACCGGTTCTACCATTCCAGCTATCAGGGCTGTCAGACAAAGAAGGCTGGAGACAAATCAAATCAATTTTATTTATATAGCGCCAAATCACAACAAACAGTTGCCCCAAGGCGCTTTATATTGTAAGGCAAGGCCACACAATAATTACGGAAAATGACTCCCTGTGAGCAAGCACTTGGCGATAGTGGGAAGGAAAAACTCCCTTTTAACAGGAAGAAACCTCCAGCAGAAACCAGGCTCAGGGAGGGGCAGTCTTCTGCTGGGACTGGTTGGGGCTGAGGGAGAGAACCAGGAAAAAGACATGCTGTGGAGGGGAGCAGAGATCAATCACTAATGATTAAATGCAGAGTGGTGCATACAGAGCAAAAAGAGAAAGAAACACTCAGTGCATCATGAGAACCCCCCAGGAGTCTAAGTCTATAGCAGCATAACTAAGGGATGGTTCAGGGTCACCTGATCCAGCCCTAACTATAAGCTTTAGCAAAAAGGAAAGTTTTAAGCCTAATCTTAAAAGCAGAGAGGGTGTCTGTCTCCCTGATCTGAAATGGGAGCTGGTTCCACAGGAGAGGAGCCTGAAAGCTGAAGGCTCTGCCTCCCATTCTACTCTTACAAACCCTAGGAACTACAAGTAAGCCTGCAGTCTGAGAGCGAAGCGCTCTATTGGGGTGATATGGTACTATGAGGTCCCTAAGATAAGATGGGACCTGATTATTCAAAACCTTATAAGTAAGAAGAAGAATTTTAAATTCTATTCTAGAATTAACAGGAAGCCAATGAAGAGAGGCCAATATGGGTGAGATATGCTCTCTCCTAGTACCTGTCAGTACTCTAGCTGCAGCATTTTGAATTAACTGAAGGCTTTTCAGGGAACTTTTAGGACAACCTGATAATAATAAATTACAATAGTCCAGCCTAGAGGAAATAAATGCATGAATTAGTTTTTCAGCATCACTCTGAGACAAGACCTTTCTAATTTTAGAGATTTGCGCAAATGCAAAAAAGCAGTCCTACATATTTGTTTAATATGCGCATTGAATGACATATCCTGATCAAAAATGACTCCAAGATTTCTCACAGTATTACTAGAGGTCAGGGTAATGCCATCCAGAGTAAGGATCTGGTTAGACACCATGTTTCTAAGATTTGTGGGGCCAAGTACAATAACTTCAGTTTTATCTGAGTTTAAAAGCAGGAAATTAGAGGTCATCCATGTCTTTATGTCTGTAAGACAATCCTGCAGTTTAGCTAATTGGTGTGTGTCCTCTGGCTTCATGGATAGATAAAGCTGGGTATCATCTGCGTAACAATGAAAATTTAAGCAATGCTGTCTAATAATACTGCCTAAGGGAAACATGTATAAAGTGAATAAAATTGGTCCTAGCACAGAACCTTGTGGAACTCCATAATTAACCTTAGTCTGTTAGGAAGATTCCCCATTTACATGAACAAATTGTAATCTATTAGATAAATATGATTCAAACCACCGCAGCGCAGTGCCTTTAATACCTATGGCATGCTCTAATCTCTGTAATAAAATTTTATGGTCAACAGTATCAAAAGCAGCACTGAGGTCTAACAGAACAAGCACAGAGATGAGTCCACTGTCTGAGGCCATAAGAAGATCATTTGTAACCTTCACTAATGCTGTTTCTGTACTATGATGAATTCTAAAACCTGACTGCCAAAGATAACGATATGACTTTGGGATGGTTATGAGTAATTTTTTTCTAATAGTTCAAATTTTATTAGCAAAGAAAGTTAAGAAGTCATTACTACTTAAAGTTAAAGGAATACTCGGCTCAATAGAGCTCTGACTGTCAGCCTGGCTACAGTGCTGAAAAGAAACCTGGGGTTGTTCTTATTTTCTTCAATTACTGATGAGTAGTAAGATGTCCTAGCTTTACAGAGGGCTTTTTTATAGAGCAACAGACTCTTTTTCCAGGCTAAGTGAAGATCTTCGAAATTAGTGAGACGCCATTTCCTCTCCAACTTACGGGTTATCTGCTTTAAGCTGCGAGTTTGTGAGTTATACCACGGAGTCAGGCACTTCTGATTTAAGGCTCTCTTTTTCAGAGGAGCTACAGCATCCAAAGTTTTCTTCAATGAGGATGTAAAACTACTGACGAGATACTCTATCTCACTCACAGAGTTTAGGTAGCTACACTGCACTGTGTTGGTATATGGCATTAGAGACCTAATGTTTAATAGACCACATTTAACTGTTTTAGTCTGTGGTGCAGTTGAATGCTATATTATTTTTTCTTTTTGAATTTTTATGCTTAAATAGATTTTTACTGGTTATTGGTGGTCTGGGAGCAGGCACCGTCTCTACGGGGATGGGGTAATGAGGGGATGGCAGGGGGAGAGAAGCTGCAGAGAGGTGTGTAAAACTACAACTCTGCTTCCTGGTCCCAACCCTGGATAGTCACGGTTTGGAGGATTTAAGAAAAGTGGCCAGATTTCTAGAAATGAGAGCTGCTCCATCCAAAGTGGGATGGATGCCGTCTCTCCTAACAAGACCAGGTTTTCCCCAGAAGCTTTGCCAATTATCTATGAAGCCCACCTCATTTTTTGGACACCACTCAGACAGCCAGCAATTCAAGGAGAACATGCGGCTAAACATGTCACTCCCGGTCCGATTGGGGAGGGGACCAGAGAAAACTACAGATACTACAAATGCAGGACTCGACAACGTAGCTCTGGTTCAAGGAGGCGTTTACTGAAAGGCACAGCTGGGTTCGGTACACAAAGAGGCAGTCCAAGAGAAGCAGACAAATCCAAAACATCAGGCAACGGCGTGGTCAATATAACAGGCAGGTGGTCAAAACACAACGTGGAAGCAGGACTTAGAATGAACAAGGAACAGAGCTAGAAGCGATGGCACAGGGCACAACGATCAGGCGAAAAATCAGTGCAACAAGTGGTGTTTAAATACTCCCAGTGATAAGTGTAGAAGGATCCAGAACAAGGCGAGACCCAACCAGAATGAAACGCCCCCACCAAGCTCAAAGAAAGGCAGACAAGAGAAATGTGGACCAGAAAACGCAAGCAAGACACACCCAGCCAGAAAAGCAACATAATCCAGAAACAAAAACCAACAGCACAATATAGGACAAAACCTAATACATGATACCAGCGCTCAGTTTAGGTCAAATCCCACTGACAAATAATCTTGTTTTTAGTATCAATTCCTCTTCAGGCTTCAGGAACTGCTTGAAGCAATCAAAAACACAAGGCTTACATGAACACCCTTGCTGACTCATGATTACATGATTTGATTACAGTTAAAAATGGTTTAAGATATAAGGTTACTGAAATATGCAGGGAGAAGGGAGCTTTGCTGAATAATTCAATATTTTGTTCAACCTGTTGAATTAAATCTGAAATCTACACTACAAGCATATCTTGATTGCTTCATTTCATCTCCATTGTGGTGGTGTACAGAAGCAAAACCACAGGAGTGATCACACCTTGGAGAGCTGTTGCACCAAGTGGACTGACATGAATCATGGCTCCAACACGAGAGATGTCAATTGAAACAAAGGAGAGGATTATCAAACTCTTAAAAGAGGGTAAATCATCACACAATGTTGCAAAAGATGTTGGTTGTTCACAGTCAGCTGTGTCTAAACTCTGGACCAAATACAAACAACATGGGAAGGTTGTTAAAGGCAAACACACTGGTAGACCAAGGAAGACATCAAAGCATCAAGACAGAAAACTTAAAGCAATATGTCTCAAAAATCAAAAATGCACAACAAAACAAATGACGAACGAATGGGAGGAAACTGGAGGAAACTGGAGTCAACGTCTGTGACCGAACTGTAAGAAACCGCCTAAAGGAAATGGGATTTACATACAGAAAAGCTAAACGAAAGCCATCATTAACGCCTAAAAAAAAAAAAAAAAAAAAAAAAAAACACAAGGTTACAATGGGCTAAGGAAAAGCAATCGTGGAATGTGGATGATTGGATGAAAGTCATATTCAGTGATGAATCTCACATCTGCATTGGGCAACGTGATGATGCTGGAACTTTTGTTTGGTGCCGTTCCAATGAGATTTATAAAGATGACTGCCTGAACACAACATGTAAATTTCCACAGTCATTGATGATACTGGGCTGCATGTCAGGTAAAGGAACTGGGGAGATGGCTGTCATTACATCATCAATAAATGCACAAGTTTACGTTGATATTTTGGACACTTTTCTTATCCCATCAATTGAAAGGATGTTTGGGAATGATGAATTCATTTTTCAAGATGATAATGCATCTTGCCATAGAGCAAAAACTGAAAACATTCCTTGCAAAAAGACACACAGGGGCAATGTCATGGCCTGCAAAAAGTCCAGATCTTAATCCTATTGAAAATCTTTGGTGGAAGTTGAAGAAAATGGTCCATGACAAGGCTCCAACCTGCAAAGCTGATCTGGCAACAGCAATCAGAGAAAGTTGGAGCCAGATTGATGAAGAGTACTGTTTGTCACTCATTAAGTCCATGCCTCAAAGATTGCAAGCTGTTATACAACCCCTGGCAATAATTATGGAATCACCGGCCTCGGAGGATGTTGATTCAGTTGTTTAATTTTGTAGAAAAAAAGCAGATCACAGACATGACACAAAACTAAAGTCATTTCAAATGACAACTTTCTGGCTTTAAGAATATAAGAAATCAGGAAAAATAATTGTGGCAGTCAGTAATGGTTACTTTTTTAGACCAAGCAGAGGGAAAAAAATATGGACTCACTCAATTCTGAGGAATAAATTATGGAATCACCCTGTAAATTTTCATCCCCAAAACTAACACCTGCATCAAATCAGATCTGCTCGTTAGTCTGCATCTAAAAAGGAGTGATCACACCTTGGAGAGCTGTTGCACCAAGTGGACTGACATGAATCATGGCTCCAACAAGAGAGATGTCAACTGAAACAAAGGAGAGGATTATCAAACTCTTAAAAGAGGGTAAATCATCACGCAATGTTGCAAAAGATGTTGGTTGTTCACAGTCAGCTGTGTCTAAACTCTGGACCAAATACAACAACATGGGAAGGTTGTTAAAGGCAAACATACTGGTAGACCAAGGAAGACATCAAAGCGTCAAGACAGAAAACTTAAAGCAATATGTCTCAAAAATCAAAAATGCACAACAAAACAAATGAGGAACGAATGGGAGGAAACTGGAGTCAACGTCTGTGACCGAACTGTAAGAAACCGCCTAAAGGAAATGGGATTTACATACAGAAAAGCTAAACGAAAGCCATCATTAACACCTAAACAGAAAAAAACAAGGTTACAATGGGCTAAGGAAAAGCAATCGTGAACTGTGGATGACTGGATGAAAGTCATATTCAGTGATGAATCTCGATTCTGCATTGGGCACGGTGATGATGCTGGAACTTTTGTTTGGTGCCGTTCCAATGAAATTTATAAAGATGACTGCCTGAACAGAACATGCAAATTTCCACAGTCATTGATGATATGGGGCTGCATGTCATGTAAAGGCACTGGGGAGATGGCTGTCATTACATCATCAATAAATGCACAAGTTTACGTTGATATTTTGGACACTTTTCTTATCCCATCAATTGAAAGGATGTTTGGGGATGATGAAATCATTTTTCAAGATGATAATGCATCTTGCCATAGAGCAAAAACTGTGAAAACATTCCTTGCAAAAAGACACATAGGGTCAATGTCATGGCTTGCAAATAGTCCGGATCTCAATCCAATTGAAAATCTTTGGTGGAAGTTTAAGAAAATGGTCCATGACAAGGCTCCAACCTGCAAAGCTGATCTGGCAACAGCAATCAGAGAAAGTTGGAGCCAGATTGATGAAGAGTACTGTTTGTCACTCATTAAGTCCATGCCTCAGAGACTGCAAGCTGTTATAAAAGCCAGAGGTGGTGCAACAAAATACTAGTGATGTGTTGGAGCGTTCTTTTGTTTTTCATGATTCCATAATTTTATTCCTCAGAATTGAGTGATTCCATATTTTTTTTCCCTCTGCTTGGTCTAAAAAAGTAACCGTTACTGACTGCCACAATTTTTTTTCCTGATTTCTTATAGTGTTTCTTAAAGCCAGAAAGTTGCCATTTGAAATGACTTTAGTTTTGTGTCATGTCTGTGATCTGCTTTTTTTTCTACAAAATTAAACAACTGAATGAACATCCTCTGAGGCCGGTGATTCCATAATTTTTGCCAGGGGTTGTAAAAGCCAGAGGTGGTGCATCAAAATACTAGTGATGTGTTGGAGCATTCTTTTGTTTTTCATGATTCCATAATTTTATTCCTCAGAATTGAGTGATTCCATATTTTTTTTCCCTCTGCTTGGTCTAAAAAAGTAACCGTTACTGACTGCCACAATTATTTTTCCTGATTTCTTATAGTGTTTCTTAAAGCCAGAAATTTGCCATTTGAAATGACTTTAGTTTTGTGTCATGTCTGTGATCTGCTTTTTTTCTACAAAATTAAACATGAACATCCTCCGAGGCCAGTGATTCCATAATTTTTGCCAGGGGTTGTCTATTAGTACAGTAGTAGGTGGAGCAGGGAGAGTTGTAAAACATTGGGGAAACACTGGGATTATGGTCTGGTGATACTCAGGTTGGCAGTGGAAGTGAATGGATGCTTTCTTTTTTCATACGAAGCAGCATGAACTTCGTGCATTGTGGACCAAAAGCACTTTGGGTCAGAACTCCAGTCAGACTTTCTCCGGATCAGCACAACGTCAGTATGTCACATGACCTTAAAACCTTGCGGGAATGGTCCACCTGCAGTTAGACCCTGCAGTTGCTTTTCACTGGCTGCTACATCTGGGAATTACCCTGTAAGGGCACAACCTTTCCTTGATTGGCTGGCTTTACTGACACTGATGCCGTATAGTTTGCTGTAGTGATGAGAACTACAGACCAGTTATCTCCAAACTACATAGCCTTGCAAAAGTTTAGTATAGTGAGAGGCTGTTACTGTAAAACACCCACTGATTGAAAATGAAAGGCAGATGGTTGCTTTGCTTGTCTCTTGTACCTAACGTGACCAACGGTTGATGGGGGTCCCAGCCAAGCCTGAAAGTATTGTAAACAATGTCAGAGCATCCTCTACTGGACAAACTAGGTAATAACACCATTTTCAACAGATGAAGAGTTTTTCTGCACTACTTATTTGGTAAAATAAAAGCTTTCATATTGGCCAAACAGTGCTGCCATCCTGGTATCTTCCATTTTGCAAGTTAACCTTAATTTATTTTCTGTGCTGCCTCGTCTTCATGCTTCTGCTCGTCTGTAAAGTTGGGATTGGATGGCACCCAAGTTTAACTGGCCTCCTAATACAAGAGGTTTACTGTACAACACAGCCAGCTGGCTGAGACGAGGGCTGGACCTGGGGTCAGGCTGGAAGGCGGTGGGGGTGAAATGAGGAAACATTATATGCCTGTATGTCTCGTCAAGATGGGGTGGACTGATCATCCATGAGACAGACGGCAATCTCCTCTCACCCCTTCTTTTTATGCCTCTCTCTTTCTTCAGTGCACACAAACAAGCACACAGACACTGTGTACCGTTAGGTCCATATAGATTTTCTTGCGATGCATGGATACCGTTACAAAAGCAAATCCGCACTGCAATATTCGCAAAATATTGTCTCACAAAAGATCACGATAAACTATGCTAACTAAGGTGCTACCTATTACCTGCCTGTAGGTCATTCCACCTGTGTTCAGCTACAATCAACTTCATGATTTACTCAAGTACACAGTCAATCTGGGCTGGGGGTTTCTTTTTTTTTCCTTCTACAGATGTAATATGGATTACCACACGTGTCAATTTCTTAACTTAATTTCAAAGAACTTAATTCATTTTGGTGTTACTAATTGAAACAGTTCAATTAAGTTGGTTCCGCCCCCCATGTACCTTATGTTCTATGTCGACTACATGGAAATTCTTTGGGTATTCATCTATAAAACAAGAAATGTGTGTGGGTCATTCCGTGTGAAATCATTAGGTGCCTCCCAGGTCACCGACTCGGATTCTCTTTTTTTTTTTTTTTTTTTTTTTTTTTTTTTTTTTTTGCATGTACCTACATATGTCTGATAAACACATGCTAAATATTTCTGCTTAATTCAAAGTAGTTTTTTTTTTTTTTTTTTTTATAAGGATATCCACAATCCTATTTTTCACTTACGAATGCATTTTGAGCTTTCTTTCATTTTTAAAAGGCATTATCTCAGACAAAAAAATGCAGATATAAAACTCAAATTTGGAATACATCCTATTTGGGCACCCCAGATACAGTAGTAAATATCAAAAATGGGATAGAGCTATTTGTTCCACTCTGTAGCATAAAAAAAAAATGGCAGTTTGTCTATTCTCACAAAAAATTACAAAATTTCAAATAGCTGTACTAAAAAAGGGATTCAATGGACAATCTTCATATTGTAGAATACACATATCTGGGGTACTAGTTATATGTGTGTAAAACATTGTGGTCATAACATGAAGGGTTTTTGAATTACATGACTCTTGAAAATCGAACATGATCGTAGAATGTTAAAAAACAAGGCCTCTAGTCTCTTTACGATTTGACCATGTGGGCATAGTTTTTGTGGAGAGCATATTGATATACCAACTTTGTCTATTTTTTTTTAATCTAGCTCAAATGCCTTCATAGTGAAAAAAAATAATTTGCAAAGTAGGGTACCGTAACATGGCACAAACCAATTTTGAACCTGTACTTGCATATTCCCAGAAGTGTATTCTACAATATGAAGTTTATCCACTGAATCCCTTTAGTACAGCTCTTTGAAATTTTGTAATTCTTTTGCGAGAATGGACAAACTGCCATTTTTGTGATGCTAAAGAATGAAAAATTAGCTCTGTATCCCATTTTTGAAATTTACGACTATCTGGGGAGCCCAAATAGGGTGTATTCCAAATTTGAGCTTTATATCTGCATTTTTAGCCGAGATAATGCCTTTTAAAATAAAAAAGCTCAAAATGCATTAAATTAGATTAATTACAGATTAATGATAGATAATAGATGATAGATAGATAAAATTTATTGATCCCACAGAGCAGAAATTCACATGTTACATGTCAATTTCATGTTACATGTGAATTTATGAGTACCCTGATTAATATATATATATATATATATATATATATATATATATATATATATATATATATATATATATATATATATATATATATATATATATATATATATATATATATATATATATATATATATATATATATATATATAAACTGCTTGGAATTAAGCAGAAATATTTTGCAAAAAATTCATGGAAATCAGAGTCAGTGACCCGGTAAGATTTTGGAAAATCTGATGATTTCACACAGAATGACCTGTGTGTGTGTGTGTGGCTTGCACATCTCTCAGACTATTTGTCAGCTCGACCTCAGCTTTTCGGATATGGCTTGTGCACGACACAATGTGCAAGCCATATCCGATAGCTCTGAATCTGTTTGTATTTTTCAGACGCTGTATGGCCAATTTTATTTTTATCAGCTACAGCAGGACTCGCACAAGTTAAAGAGTTGAAGTAATAATTCATAATCTGGGCTATAAGATTTTAAAAGATAGTATTGATTGGTATACATATAATGAATGTTTATGAGTTCAATGGTACGAATATTTCATGAGGTGAAAGCTGGAGCATACCATTCAACGAGGTGAAAAGTTGAATGGTTTGTTCCGGCTTCCACCGAATTAAATATTCGTACCATTGAAAGACTGTAGAAACATTCATTATTTGCTTTATATAACGACTAAAATAGATCCTTGTCATTTTACATTTTATTAATTTATAAACAACAGAAAAGGGACTTACATTTTGATGTTCCACTGTGACGTGTAGTCCAGTGATGCTGTGCTCTGACTTCGGACTTCCATTTAAAAAAAAAAAAAAAAAAAAAAAAAAAAAAAAAAAAAAAAAACAAGAACTGTGTAGTTCCTCAGTCCAGCCAAAAATTACGTCAGCTTTTCATCTGAAGAATTCTTCATGCATCCAGACAGCTTACAGCAGAGTGTGTGTGTGTGTTTGTGTAGCAGCGTCAGTTAACTCAATCAAATCATCATGTCGCTGTCCCGTGCGTGCCAACGTGCACACGCAACCGGCTCGGTCGAGCTGTGTACCTCCTCAGTGCAGCGAAAAAAGGTCACGTCAGAAATGAGTCCAGGTTTTCTTTCTCTCTTCCTGCTAACAGACAGCACAGTGGATTTGTTTTTTGTGGGTGTGTATTACAAGAATTAGCAGTGTCAGTTAGCTCAGATTATGTCTCAGGACAGTCATGTCCCCCGCGCGCGTGCAACAAAAATAAGACTATATACGTCCTCAGTGCAGCGAAGAAAAAAAAAAAAAAAAAAAAATTCACGTCAGAAATCCAGCTTTTGTTCTTTCTTCCAGCTAACAACTTCCAGGCAGCACAGTGGATTGGTTTTGTGTGTGCGTGCGCAAGCACGAGTATGCGTGCACGAGTATGTGTGTGCGTGCACGGTTATGCGTGCGTGCACGTGTGATCACAAGGACGTGCATGCTTGCGTGTGCACGTGAGAGTGCAATGGTACCAAATGTATGGAACCAAATTTGCACTCTAAATGGAACCAAGCTGCACTCTGAATGCAATGCAACACAAATGGGATGAATTAATCCATTTCATGTGACATACAAAGCACCAATCAAATGACAAGAATCCACTCAGCCGTTATATAAAGTGAGATATGCCCTTTAAGTTTCACAGTTGCTTACATGCCTCTTACCCAATCTACTCAGTTCTTTTTGAAAATCCCTCCAAATCAGCACTGTGGTGATCTTGACCACACAAAAAGCAAGTCAAAGACATTAGACTGTCCTCCTCCTCTTCTCCCCTGTAGTCATGTTATTTCCTCTGTTCCTTCCTTCCCTGTCCCCTTCTCCAGGTATTTCCTCTTGTACTGATACATACGAGTGCTTATCATCCACCTACAGTCCCAAACATGACTCCACTCAACATGAACTAATATTTTTACAACTGTTTTTACTCCTATTATCATTGTTGTTATTTCTGCTCATCACGCTCTCTCCTCCAGTCCCCATATGTCTCTTTCTTTCTTTCTTACTCTCTCCTTCTACCTTGTCTTCCCTCTCCTACCTATATGATAGGTAGGAGGGGAGGCATCACAGTGGCCATGTATAAACACACTACATGTAACGCCCAGAATAACAGCACCACCTGTGCTCATGATTCTCTTTTCTCTCCGTATCCTGTCCCTGCAATGATGGCCCTGTGTCGTGTGACACACACACACACACACACACACACACACACCCCTGTTAAACACAAAGGTTAGAGAACCGATGAACCTTTGGCTTCTGTGGTCTGATTATAGTTATTTCTTCCATGTGGGCATAATTTAGCAACTGTGGCATTTCTGGAGATCCACCAGAGATTAAGCTCTGGGTCTGTGCAATTTAGACCAAAATTGCTTTGAGATACTATAATTTTTTTTCCCTCCACTTTATTTATTTATTTTAATAAGAGGACATCAAATCATACCAACTCAGACAGGATATCACTCCATAATGTACTACAACATGCCAATATTTTTGTGTTCTCCTTTTAGTTGTACAATTTCTAAACTAGTTTCTCATTTCACAACTGATGGATGTGTTGTTGTAGTAAGACTGAGTGAAAACATTCACAAATACAGGACACAATAATCCAAATACCTATGGAAGGACACCTGACATCAAAGTATAAAAGACTGACTAAAGGGTTCACAAACTTCTTGAAGCGCATTGCTGCATAATCCCTGCCATCAATAACAATCTGAGCCTTCCACGGTTTGTCAGCTAAAACAACTCTCATTCTTGTTCTTTGGGAAACAGACAACAAAACTGAAAGGAAAAGCTTGCCATGTAACAGAGAGGAGGAGAAAACTAGTTTTATTTTGTCATGTCCCCCACCCCCCCTCCCTGGTCATTTTGGCAGGTTGTCTGTCTCCATTCCCGGGGTTCAGTACAAGTTCACCGAACATGTCGTCAACTCCCAAAAATAAGCATTTGCTCATGTGTTTGGTGTGATGAAACAGCTCAACTCCCAAACCAGAGAGAAGTTTTTGCCGTCTCTCTTGTCTGACCCGTGTTCTAAAAAAGCCAATCCATTTCGGGGTTTTTCACTACGTGGTCAAAGTTTACAGATATGCTTGGTAGATCAGATCAGGTACATTGGACTGAATTTACAAAGTTAATTTTCACAAAGTATGATGTGTCTGTGTGTGAAAACATGAACAGATTTATATTCAAATTAATGGTGAGGTAGGGCTTCAGTCAAAGAACACTTAACTAGATTTTAAACTAGATGACGCACCGAGGACTGTTTGTGGTTGGACTAGGTATGTCCTCAGAGTGTCCTCTAGTTAAAGACTGTAGTCAGATCTGGAAGAATGTGCTGCACCCTGTATAACTCTTCTGCACTGAGACATACAATCTGTATTGGAATTTCTGAATTCCAGAATGTGCTTGCAGGATATGGGGGAATCTTACTGGAGAAAAATCATAGTTGGTGTGAGAACTGGGGAACGCTGTACTTCAATTACTGATCTGGCATCAATAGTACTTGCAGTCAAGCAGGAAGCTTTGACAATCTCACAAGAGGCAAACCCAGAACTACAAAAACATTGAAGCTCCTTGGCTGACTGCGTGTGGCTGGCTTCAGAAAGGTGCAGGCGCTGAAGAAGCCCACGTTATTTATATATATACACACACATACACACATATATATACACATACATACATACACATACACACATATATATACACATACATATACACACATATATACACACATACATATACACACATACATATACACACATATATATACACATACATATACACACA